>NC_065448.1:98037609-98340640 GCF_917563875.1 Diabrotica virgifera virgifera | reverse complement strand
ACATGCCCTGCCCACTGCAGGCGGTTTCGCTTAATTAGAGTGATTATTTCATACATAGGAGATTCTGACCAATAGAAAGCTACAGAAATAAAAATTAAACTGATAATTTTTGATAATTTCCCGTCGTCAAGTATATTAAGTCAGATGCCCTTCGTTGCTATGAAAAAATACATTCAGTGACATTAATGACAATTAATGTTTTAAAAATTATAAAAGTGATGACTTTCAACCGTCAAATATTTATAATAACTGTGTGTTTAATTGTACTAATTTGTACTTACATAAATAAATTACAATAAAATTTTGGTTTTCAACAGTTTTCTTCATGAAATAATCGCAACAAATTGCACTCGATCTGTAAAATTAATATAGAATTTTAGAGCTCTTGTGAAATTACTACTGATTATTTCATTCATAGGAGATTCTGACCAATAGAAAGCTACAGAAATAAAAATTAAACTGATAATTTTTGATAATATCCCGTCGTCAAGTATATTACGTCAGGTGCCCTTCGTTGCTACGAAAAAATACATTCAGTGATATTAATGACAATTAATGTTTTAAAAATTATAAAAGTGATGACTTTCAACCGTCAAATATTTATAACAACTGTGTGTTTAATTGTACTAATTTGTACTTACATAAATAAATTACAATAAAATTTTGGTTTTGAATAGTTTTATTCATGAAATAATCGCAACAAATTGCACTCGATCTCTAAAATTATTATCGAATTTTTGCCCTCGTGACACTTTAACATAATTTCACTCCCCTTCGGGTCGTGAAATTAAAACTGTCAAAGTGTCACTCAGGAAAAATTCGATAATTTTAGAGCTCTTGTGCAATTACTACTGATAATATCTTTTCCACCAAACGTATGCTTGCAGATATTCTACAGGTCAAAGTTACATATATCTACGCCTCCATATTCCGTTTTCACAGACTGCTCCGAATATTCCGAAGGTTTAGTTAATTTTGAGAAATCTTTTATAAATTTGCTATAATATCCCAATAACCCTAAGAAACCTTTTAGTTGTTTGGTATTTTTTGGAATAGGAAAGTTTACGATAGCTTTAATTTTGTCTGGATTGGGTTTTACGCCATCTGGTGTAACGATATGTCCCAGATAAGCAACCTCTTTTCTTAAAAATTCTGATTTATCAATTTGAATTTTAAAATTTGACTGTCTTAATCTCTTAAAAACTTCTTTTAAATTTGTAAGGTGTTCTTGGAGACTGGTACTAAACACTATAATGTCGTCCAGGTACACAAGACACTTTTCATTTTGTATTCCTCGAAGTATATTGTCCATATAACTCTTTGGAAGGTCGCCGGTGCGTTACTTAATCCAAAGGGCATTCTGAGGAATTCGTAGTGACCGTTTTCTGTATTGAACGCAGTTTTGGGTATATCTTCTTCGGCCATTTCTATTTGATGAAATCCCGAAGCAAGATCTAAAGTTGTGAAATACTGACAACGACCTAGTTTGTCAAGTAAATCGGAAATATAGGTAAGGGATATCGATCTCCTAAGGTGATTTCGTTTAATTTTCGGTAGTCAACTACGATTCTATATTTAGGTACTTGAGAGTTGTCCAATTTTTTGGGAACGACCCAGATCGGGCTCGACCACGCTGAGTCAGAATGACGAATAATATTTTGGTCCAGCATACTTTGAATCTGGTTTTGTACCTCTTTTCTATAGATTTCAGGATATCTATAGGACTTCGAATAAATAGGTATATCGTTAACTGTTTTAACATTATGTTTTACTTTACTAGTAAAAGATAGCATGTTGCCAGTTACATGAAATATATCTGAAAATTCTTTGATAAGTTTTAATATAGCTTCCCGTTCTTCGATATTCATGTGTTCAGTGCGAACTTCGGAAATATCGAATTTAAATTTTTCTGCGTATATATTATTTAGATTAGGGTAAGCTGTGCTATAATAGTTTTCTGAGAAGCTTTCAGCTTCGATGGGTGAAGTGAAAGTACATGCATTCTCAGAAGAGTTCAAAATACTGCAAATGGCTTTATTATTTTTAACTTTTGTTAAACATTGTGGGATTTCTACGTTTCCAATTTTAGTATACGGGATTATTACATCGCCATTATTGACATTTAGTATGTCTATGGAAAGTATTTGCTCCGTACGAGGAGGCACACAATTCATGCTGTCCTCGTTAATATTATGATAAAGAATATTTATTTTACAATTTTTTGTTATTAGAACATTATTTATTAAATCTATTTTAGCATTAAATTTCTTAAGATTGTCTAATCCTAATAAACAATCAAAGTAGTCATGAAATTTAAATATGCAATAATTTAGTTTCATAGGATTTTTGGTTTGGAATATTTTCGAAGTAGGAATCACAGTACAAAAATTTTGTTGGCTCCTGCCTAAAGCGGTTGAAACTTGAAAAGGTTTCCGAAAAATGGAATTTTTAAAATATTTTTCTGCTACATTTGGAACAACAAAAGACTTAGTACTACCGGTGTCAATTAAAACTTTCAGAATATTTTCAGGAAAAATTATATACGGTAGTTCACTTTCTTTATTGGTTAAATTTAATAATTCTATTCTACTTGGTCCGAGGCAATTTCCTCTAAAAAATGATCATTGTCTTCTGGTATGCATTTTTATCTCCGGAATTATTTATTTCGTCAATATTATGTAATTCTTCTTGAATTATATTTTGTGGTTGCCTAGCAAAATAATTTTGATTTTGACTACGAGGTTTGTATCGATTTTGATAATTTTGGTTCGGTCTGAAGGTATTATTTGTAGAAATAGTCATTGGAGTTGGGTTTGGAAGATTTTGGTTTTGATTAGAACTAACTAAACGTTACTAGTTCTGCTAGTGTTAGGTTGATTTTGATTATTATTAAAATTTCGGGTTTGTGTGTTTTGATACTGAGTTTTTGGAAATTGGGAATAATTATTATTCCTTTGGTAATTATTATTTTGGAAGTTGAAATTATTTGGTGGAACATAATTAGACGAGTTTGATTTGTTTTTATTTGAAAAATTATTTGATGATGAGGGGTTGTGATTTTTGGGAGAATTATTTTGTCCCATATAGATTTGGAAATCATTTGTGAGAACATTTAAAGCTGTGTTCATATAATTAGGGTTTTTAGTACGCATAAAAGTTCCTAAGGGTTCTTTCAGACCTCGTAATAATACTCTTAAAGCCAGATTTCTAAAATAGCTACCAAGTGTCTCTTGTTCGTTACGGTCAGAACGAGTTTGCAACAAAGATATTTGTAGATTTAAGAGATGCTGTATTTTTTGGAAAAATTCGAAAGGCGATTCATTGCCTTGTTTAAGGTGTGTAATTTCTATACTAAGTGTATAGACGTCTCTTTTATCTGCATAAGTGTTTAATAGAGCATCTTTTAAATTTTTCCAAGTTCTTATACTGCATGATGAAATGTTTATGGCGGCTTCGCCTTTAATTTTTGCTAAAATGCTAGAAGTCAGATATTCGTTCTGAAAATCGGTTGGATCGGCTACATTATAAAATTTAGTGACTAGTTTTTCACAAATCTCTATGAGGCGAGGAAGTAATGCGACATCTCCATAAAAATCTGGGATCATTTCCAGATATTCTTTTTTGAGTTGAGGTACAGCCGGTAAAGCCATAGTTAATTTGGGTTTTGATAAAATAATTTTTGGAAAAAGATTAGAAGTATTTTCTTGATTTTCAAATAATAAATTAATATTGTTTGAGTCAGAATCTGAATCAGAACTATTAGACAAGGCGAAAACGGCGGGTTCGAAGGGAAAAATATTCCCATGAGACTTTTTTGCATAATCACATTCGTGAGACATCCCAGAATAAGGTTCAAGAAGTCGCCCACGTGAAAAGTGGGCCAATTTTTTTTTAACAATTTTTTTTTAATCAAATTGTGAGAATCAATATTTTTGGCCCAAACAATTTTTTCTTTAATTTTTTGGACCATTCTGGACAAAAAAGATCTCTTACAATGTTTCTCTAAAGTTGATCGTTTTCGACTTATAAGCAATTTAAAATTGAAAAAATCGAAAAATAGCGATTTTCAAGTCTTATTAACTCTGTTAAAAGTTATTATTATGAAAGTCAATATATGACTAAATTAAAGTTTAAAGCCCCGCCTACAAGATCCTGAAGAAATTTTTGTCATTATTTTATTACTAAGCTGTTATTTTTAAGTAACAATAATAAGCGCCATGCACGTGTGCGGGGCTGTAAATGCTGAGTGCGAGAGAGAAGCCATTCCAGCAGTCCAATTGTGCATCTTACTCGCACTCACATTTACAGCAGCGTCAATACGATCTAACCACTCATTGTTATTAATTAAAAATAACAGCTTAGTAGTAAATTAATGACACAGATTTCTTCAGGATCATGTAACGGCGACTTTAAACTTTGATTTAGTCACTTTCTGACTTTCAAAATAATAATTTTTTACCGAGTTATTAAGTCTAAAAATGGCCATTTTCGCGTTTTTCAAATTTTAAATTGCTTATAACTCGAAAAAGATCAACTTTAGAGAAAAATTATAAGAGACCTTTTTTGTCCACAATGCTCCAAAAAAACCTAAAAAAAAAATAGTACGGGCCAAAAAAATTGATTTTTGCAATTTGATTTAAAAAAAATTGGCCCACTTTTCTCGTGGGCGACTTCTTGAACCTTATTCTGGGATGTCTCACGAATGTGATTATGCAAACATATCTCATGGGAATATTTTTCCCAACGAACCCGCCGTTTCCGCCTTGTCTATATCTGAATTAATCAAAATTTGTTTCTCTCTATACGACATAAATAAAGGTATTTACAGTAAGAATAGCTTCCAGCCCATCTATGCTCGAGTCCACGATGAAACGGCAGGACCAAGACCTTCACAGGAACTTCAATATTCACTTGAACTTTTCCGTCACTATTCTTCAGGTCAGGCTACTCAATTCACCCAACCAAGAGTCTATACTCGCGGTGCCGGTTATTTATTTGTTCGATTGATTATTAAATCGTTAACACGAACCGGGATTTATATCCGTTAAACCCGTTAAATCAATCCTACTGACTGCACCAATTAACTTCGAACACTCCGTGTATAGGTTTTTAAAAAAGATTTATTTCAAATAATCTACAAAGTACGTCTTTATTGTCAGAGAACAAATTCTAAACTGATTTAAAAATGAAACAATTACAACTAACATGGTAACAAACTATGAAATGCAATAATGCTGAAAATGCTGAAACAGTATACGCTTCCTGGCCAACGTCCTCTAACCTTGTACATACACTGCTGTTCCTACACTATAACTTCGATATAACCACAACAAAAAAATCTAAAAATATCTTGTAAAGTGCCGATTTCGTGAAAGTGTAACTTAGATTAATATCATCATCATCAAAGCTTTTCATTTCGGATGGAATGTGTGCCACTCCTACCACCTCCTACTTAAGCCTGGGTTTCCTCGAAAGCGGCACCGACAAACTGCGACACTACGATGAATGACGTCAGATTACGGTGAAAAATTCAAGGTTCTTCACTGCGGCAATGAAATGTGTAAACTCAACAAGCGGTGGCTTCCAACGCATCCTTGGAAACCACTGCTATTTTTCGTGGTACAGTTTTGTATGACGTCATTCATCGCAGTGTTACGGTGCCGCTTTCGAGGAAACCAAGGCTTTAGTCTCTGATTCGCTCATTGCGGTGAATTACTCTGCATTCTTCTTGTGTATTGTCAAAATTTTTTGTATTACTTGGCTTTCGTTACAATTTTGTTTCACTCATTTCGATATGTGCATAGTTCCTTCCAGTTTCTCACTTTCAGGATTTTGATGTCCCTGTCCCTTCATTTTTGTAAAAGGTAAAATCTGAGATGGCCTCATATCTAAATTTGAACCTTTATATGTGTAGTATATGTGATTAAAATTATATACATACATACTTCTGTCATTAAATGCACAATTTAGTGGAGTCACTGAAGGTGGATATGAGCTATTACCTCCGATTTCGTTGAACCTCCATCGATTTGCATGAAAATTGGTGAGCGGTTAGAGGATATCTCAAGGAACAAAGGTAACATGGTGCCAACTTGCGCTTTTACCCTGGGGGTGGATGCCACCCCTTCTCGGGGGTGAAAATTATTTTATTAAAAATAACCCCATAATTCGATAGAGGGACAAATTTTAAGCAAAATTTGTTATATAAATTATTAAAATAAATCAGAAATTTGAGTTATTAAAGATCAAAGATTTTAATTTTTCTTGAGAAAAATGCATGTTTTTAACCAATTTTTCATCAATAACTCAAAAAGTGTAAATTTTTACAAAAAAGTTATTATCATCAAAATTTAAGCTAATAAAAAACGAAATAAACTCCTTACTACGAAAACCTTTTAATGTTAACTAAAAGTGAGTTATAGGTAATTGAATGTATATTTTTTCGGCGAGTAAGAAACTAAGTATTCAAGCTGAAATAACGGGAAACTGATGCATTTTATAACATAAACTTATTAAACATTTGTCAAAGTACTTAAAAATATCTATTAAATGAGCCCCCGAACATGTTGATAACGTTAAAATTTATGCTCCAAAATTTTTTCAAAATTTATCTTTAAAAATTTTTCCAAAAAAGTTATTGTTTTTTTTTTTTAATAACTCTGTTCGTGTTTACGATATCAGGTTCAGCTAAAGACTGTATGAAAGTTAATTCCAAGTGATATTTAAGTTGAATCTAATCGTTTAAACCCCTTACTTTTTTAAAAATTAAAAGTTAAATGACCCCGGTTGCATGGTTCTCACAGCAAAATTTAAGATATAAACGTTTCTATCTCGGTTATTTTTTACCCTATAGAAATAGTAAAACAGGTAAAATATTTGGCACAGAGAAAACTAACATTGGGTTATATATAATTTTTTACGTATATTGAGTATTTTTGGAGTTATTATCAAAAGAATATGAGAATTACAATAATTTTAAAAATTATGATTTTTTAAAATCATACCTTTTTTTCAAAAATATGCATTCTAAACCGGTAAAAATTATCTAAAACTTTACTTATGCTAACATAAAGAAGTTTTTGTAAGGATTTCTATAAATTTTAATTTTTGTGGAAATGGCGTATGTTTTATTTTTCACTTTTTCCTAAAAAATTCGAAACGGTTCTTTTATTTTCATTATAACTTGCTTAATTTTGACGCTATTATCTTGTTCTGAAGCTCATTTGATAGGTAATCCGAAGTACTTTGGCAAATGTTTTGCTGGAATATTTTATACATTGCATAGTTTTCCCGTTATGTAAGCTTGAATACTTAGATTTGAGTACTGGTCGAAAAAAGTACACATTCAATTGCCAATAACTCACTTTGAACTAACATTAGTTTAGTTCTTTATACGAGGAATGTATTAAATTTTTTATTATCTTCAATTCTAGTAATAATAACTTTTTTGTAAAAGCTTATAGTTTTTGATTTATACGTGAAAACCCGATTTAAAACATGCATTTTTTTGCGACAAAAATAAAATCTTTGGTCTTTAATAACTCAAAAAGTGTTGATTTATTTCAAAAACTTTATATAACAAATTTTACTTATAAGTTTTCCCTCTATCGACTTATGGTATTATTTTTAATAAAATAATTTTCACCCGCGAGAAGGGGTGGCATCCACCCCCAGGGTAAAAGCGCAAGTTGACATCATGTCACCTTTGTTCCTTGAGGTATCCTCTAATTACTCACCAATTTTCATGAAAATCGATGGAGGTTCAACGAAATCGGAGGTGAAAACCTTCAGTGACTGCACTATTTCACACATCGGCTGCACTACAAAGGCTTGTATGAAGTCTACGAAGGAGGTTTGGAGTTCTATGTTGTGTTCGTGGCATTTCTCGATTGTTTGTGTAATTGTGTGGATCGCATCTGTAGTGGATTTCTCTGAATCCTTGCTGGTAGTCCCAATTTTTTTCTGGGTGAATTGAGTGAGTTTTTCTCTTTTGAGAGCTGTTAGAATTTTGTATGTTGTACAAAGTAGAGATATTCCTCTATAGTTGATATAGTCTGTTAGTTCTCGTTTCTTAAATATTTATATAATTCTTCCTTCTTGCCAATCCCCGGGCATTTTTTCTGCTTCCCATATTCTAACTATTAGTTTATGGATGCTTGCTAATAATTTTTCTCTTCAGTTTTTAATTATGTAGTTCGTTGAAAATTTCATCTAGGCACAACAAAATTGTGTTAACTAGTGTATCATTTGTTATGCACAATATGATGGAACGTGTTTAAAAATTTTGTAGTGTCCTGGTATCCTGTTCGACTACCCTATATACAGTCGAACCCGCTTATTAGAATCCCTGTTATAGGAATATCCCGGTTTATGGAATATAAATTCAAGTTCCCGAAACATTTCCATTTGCTCCTTAATAAATTTATCTGTTTATTGGAATAGGATCTAACTAGATAATACCGCTTATTAGCATATTTTGCAGGTCAAAGAATTTTTTTTTTACAATTTACTAAAAATGTTTGGTATTATGGTTTGTCGTCAACGGCCTGTTAGTCCAAGGCGCATCTGTTTTGAGATGGACGTTGAGAGGCGACTCAAATTTTTTTTCAGAAATTGCTTGAAAATAAATGAAATAATAATATTTGAGTTATCCTCCCTCTCAAAAAGGTCCGGAACATTGTTTAAATAATCAAAATGGCAAAAAATGAAGGAAAAATTCGATTTTATTCTTCGTTTCTTTCTTCGTATTTATTTCCGAGAAAAGTTGTACTAACATAAAAGTTGCGTAATTAAATTTCCTACAATATAGAATTGGTTACAGATTTAAAAAATAGTCACCCTAGTTGCAAAATAGCAATAATTGCGAAAAAAACATACAAAATCAAGTATTGGCATTTTACGTTTCTCAACCATTTATGCTACATTTAGGACCTTCATATTTCACCCAGAAAAACTTTATGATATAGTAAAACAATACTGTAAATTTTATTAAGATCGGTTCAATAGATTTCGCAAAATAAATTTCGCAATCCAGCTTTCGCAAAAAAAATTTATTTTTTCAAAATGTTACAGGACCGAAAATAAAGCAGATGGCTAGTTGAAATTTGTTTGCTTATAAAAGTGTACTGTACCTTTCATTTGCAATTTGCAAAATTAAAATCGATTAATTACCACGGCGTCAGGAAATTTTGTAAATAAACATTAATTTTTGGTGCTACGCGCAGGACAGCGGTGTTCGATTCACACAAGTTGATTTCCACCAAAATTTCTTCCAATCTTTACCTAATATATTATTTTCTTGCTCTATATTTTGTTGTATTTTAATATTTTAATTCCACAAAAATCAAACTAATTTTATTATTGTTTGTGAAATATTGTTTAAACAATTGCATATGTTTAAAAATAATAAACTTTTATTATTTAATTTAAAATATATGAACAAAGAAAGTTTTTGCTAATAAAAGTGTTATTTCAAAGGATAGAGTATGTGTTTTTATTTTGCAATAAACAAATTTATTCATTTACATCGAAATGTAATAAAAATTAAAATCTATCAATCATTATCAAAGGTCATTGGAATGACCAATCAGAGCAAACTATCCGCTGTCCTGCGCGTAGCACCAATAATTAATTAATGTTTATTTAAAAAAATTCCTGCCGCCGTGGTGTTAATCGATTTTAATTCTGCAAAATTGCAAATGAAAGGTACAGTACATTTCTATAAGCAAAAAAAAATTCAACTTGCTATCTGCTTTATTTTCAGTCCTGTAACATTTTGAAAAAATGAATTTTTTTGCGAAAGCTGGATTGCGAAATTTATTTTGCAAAATCTATTGAACCGATCTTAATGAAATTTACCGCGTTACTTTACTGTATCATAAAGTTTTTCTGGGTGAAATATGAAGGTCCTAAGTGTAGCATAAATGGTTTAAAAACGTAAAATGCGAATACTTGTTTTTGTATGGTTTTTTCGCAATCATTGCTATTTTGTAACAAGGGTGACTATTTTTTAAATTTTTAGATAATTCTGTATTGTAGGAAATTTATATACGCAACTTTTATGTCAGTACAACTTTTCTCGGAAGTGAATACTTTTAAAGTTATAATCAAAAAACGAAGAAAAAAATCGAATTTTTCCTTAATGTTTTGACATTTTGATTATTTAAACAATGTTCCGGACCATTTTGAGAGGGAGGATAAGCGGAGGATTTTTAAGCAATTTCTGCAAAAAAATTTGGTCACCTCTCAACGTCCAAATGTACTAATATTTTTACAGATGCGCCCTGGTCTATGTAGTGCTGGATTAGATATTATTAGGGTAATAACTATTTATTACTTTGTTACGAATACCAATTCGATCTTTAGCATGGGCAGGCAGCATGGCCGACAAATGCATGGGTCATAAAATAATTTTTATTTGTCTACACAAAGCCACTGTTGCCTGTTATAAAATTGTTAGAAGCAGTTTATTTAGAATTCACTCAGAGAGTACCTACTTGTTTACAAGATGGGAATTATGGCTTTGTTAAATTCGAAAAGGAGGGAAAAGAACAAGAATGTAACAATCCATTTCTTGACGCCAATAAAACTTCTATTCCACCAATGGATTAAGGATTAAGGATGACCACACGGATTAACAACGAAATTAAAAGCTATAATTACCAATAATTTCTCAAGAAAAAAAAAGTAATTTTGTTATATATCCATTTTAATACGAAAATATTTACATATCCACATATTGCATACATTTCATATTAATTACCTAATGTATTCATTCACATACATGTAATGTAATTTGGTATTTAACACATACATAGATAAGTACTAGTTACACTACTGTATTATTGACGTAAAAAGACCTAAAACCATTTACATACACTGATTATATCTTCTTCTTCTTCTTCAGCCTGTGTTCGTCCACTGCAGGACATAGGCCTCTTCCATTTGCTTCCATCGATTTCTACTCTTGGCAATTCTCATCCATTGCTTGCCCGCGACTTGTTTGATATCATCTGCCCACCTCTTCTGCGGTCTGCCTACTCCTCGCCTGTTCTCTCTTGGTCTCCAGTTTGTTAGTCTCTGTGTCCATTTTTCGGGATTATCTCGGGCAACATGTCCGACCCATTGCCACTTGAGCCTTGCTATACGTTCTGCGACATCAGTAATCTTTGTTCTTTCACGAATGTCGCTGATTATGTAGGTACCTACATATATGATATACATATTGGCATAGTATGTAATAAAACTACATATTGGCATAGTATGTAAAACTACACATTGGCATAGTATGTAAATAATATTATTACCTACTATACCTACGTATATTCGGTAACACTTATTTCGATTAGCCACCAATGATCGGTTATTAGAATATCCCGGTTATAAGAATATTTTTGCCTTGCACAAAGGCTATTTTAATAAGCGGGTTCGACTGTATTCATATTTTATTATTTCTCATAACATCTCTCCCCACAAAACACGGAATCGGATGTATGGTATATCGATATAACACCACAACAAAAAAATCTAAAAACATCTTGTAAAGTGCCGATTTTGTGAAAGTGTAACTTAGATTAATATATTCACCCCGAAAGCGCTTCCCCCTACAAATTTCAAAATTGTTTCCTTCAGCAGCAGCGAGAGTAGGTGCGATATTTCAACATAGACAATGTTGCTAACAGCTATACTGGGGGAATGCGCTACAAACACTATAAATTTAATGAAATTAAGGGTGATGGTCAATTGGGGGAAAGCAAGATATTTCATAATTAAAATTTTGTGAGAATGCAATTTGCGAACAAATGGGCGTACAAATTAATTCATAAAAATGTAAATAAGTGGTAGTACAATTACTCGCTATCCTCGTTAGAGGTCGCTAAAGGCATGCGGTGGTATAATATTTCAATATATTTACCAACCAGTCGGTGATTCAGTTCAGTCTTCTTACGAGCCTCTCTGATGACGGGTAGACCTAGAAACACGTGTCAGAGAGGAGACTGGAATTGAATCGAAACGCAACCGTCTACGTTTATTTTTTTGTGTGAATTGGATGGCCTTGGCCGAGCCAATTAGCCAGACATTTTGTTATTTTAAAAACAAACAAATTTGATTTTTCAATCAGAGGAATTTTTTCTGTATTTCTAACTCTAAATACATAACAAACTAACATATTATCTACAATTATTATCTAAATGATACTCTGCTTTAGTTGTAAATATTTTTATTTGCAAATTTTAATTTTTTTTTGTATTTTTTTTTATATTATTAATTTGTTTTTATTTATTATTATTTTTATTGTTATTTTTTATAAATTGTTTTTTTTTACTACGCTAAGACATAAACCCGATTCATCCTCTCGGAGGCTTACATCTTCTTAGTTTTTTTTTGCTTTTCCTTTTCTCTTTTTTTTTTTGTTCTTTCCTTTTTTCAATTATAATATACAATAATTACTTAAATCTACAGGATTTAAAAAAAATAACAACAAAACAAACATGTTTGTTTTGTTTTAACAAACATGCCTGCTTTGTTTTAACAAAATTTCTTAAATACAGGGTAAATTTTATTGCTACAATCTATATTTACAGTTTTTGATATGTTCGTAAATTATTTTTAACGTATTAATATCTTCAGAAAATATCAAATTGTTCAGGTAGACGGGAAGTGGAATTTTTAATATATTAAGATTATCATAAAATTTGTTTATATTTACTGACTGATGTGAACATTCGAGGAGAATATGTAGTAGATCACCTTCTTTTCCGCAATCACAGTTAGGTGATTCTGTGTGAGACCCAAACTGTACATATGAAGGGGGGTAAGAGCATGATTACATCTAAATCTATTTATAACTCTTATGAAATGGTAATTTGATACAGAATGAAACCATCTTTTAATGGGAATTTCAAGCTGCATTTGTTTGTAATTACTACCAGTTCTCGTGTTTCGATAATACCTTTGCCAATTTTCTTTTTGGTGTCGTCTACTAACAATATCAATATCCGAAATGGGTAGTAAGTTCATGGGAATTTCTTCGCCTATTTCTAGGGCGGATTTGGCTAGCCTGTCTACTATTTCGTTACCCCTAATGCCTGCGTGTCCCTTTATCCATGATATAATGATGTTTTTTCCTAAATTTGCAATTTTATTATAAAGAGTCATAATTTCCAGTTCTATATGATTGAGTTGTTGGGACTTATGTACGTTAGTTAGTCTATCAACGACACTCTTACTGTCTGTAAATATTATGCAGCTATAGGGTTCGTTACTAAATATGTGTCTTAAAGCAAAAAGTATCGCTATAATTTCAGCGGTGTATATCGATGATTCACAAGGCAATTTGAATAATTTTTTAAATCCACTTTGAATATTGATTATTGCACATCCTACTTTATTTTGTACTTTGGATCCATCTGTATAGTAAAACTGATAATGTGGCCATTTACGATGCATAAATGATTGAAAAACGCCTGGATTTAAATTAATATCCATAAAAAAGTATTAATTTGTTTCGAGAAAAGTTCTTCTAGGTAATACATGGGAATACATAGGTGAAACTTGATTTTCATAAGTATAGAAAATACGTCGGTATTGAGATATTTTCAAGTACAGTAGAGTTAGAGCGTCGATTATCCGAACCAATTGGGGGACATGGGTGTTCGGAAAACCGATTTGTTCGGATAATCGAACTATATTGAGATTGTCATACATATTTATCCACAAGTGAATAAAAACCATATTTATATAACTGTATATTTGTATATACCTTGATAATGACAAATAGCAATTAAACAAAAAAGTGCAGTTTTTGCAACAACATATGTTTGGATACACAATTGAAGAAAATTGAAGATATTATAAGCGTTAATTACTAACGCTTGCTTAGTACTCGAATGCGGGGCGCGGGAGTCGGGAGTTCGGATAACCGGTCGTTCGGTTGATCGACGTTCGGATAATCGACGCTCTACTGTAACTATCTACAAGAAGGGGACATTTTTTCTTTGTCCAATATTTATGAGTTAGATCTAAAATTGATAACTTATGTATATCCTGCAGATAGTTCGTATTTTTTCCTATAGTTCTAGTAATGAATTTATCACTTAAAAACTGTCGTCGAAATTCCAGGGGTGGTTGTATCGCCTCAACTTCCATTATATTAACGGGTGTAGACTTCAGATATCCAAGACAAAGTCGAAGACATTTATTTTTTTGTATTTCTAATTTATTCAAATGTGTGTTTGCAGCAGTTCCATACAAATGACAACTGTAATCGAAAATAGGACGAATCATGGTACGGTAAAATAAAACTGCTATATTTGGATCGGCACCCCAATTAGTTCTACAAAAGGCTCTTAAAATATTCATCGCATTTTCAGACTTTTTTATGACATGATGGATGTGATCCTTCCATAGAAGTTTTCTATCTAAATAAGTACCGAGATATTTTATACAATTTTTAATAGGATATTGAATTTGATCTACTGCCAAATGACCTTCTGGAATTTGACGATTTCTGGAGAAAATGCAAATTTCTGTTTTAGATTCTGATATTGCTAAACCGATATTTTGATAGTGATTAAGAACAACTGTAATTGAAACATTAAAATTATTTTTACATATATCCAATGATTTGTGGGATGTGTAAACTACTACATCATCAACATATTGAATAATTTTTGTGGTGCTATTAATACAATTTTCTAAATCAATATTATATAAAATATATAACATTGCACTTAATATGCTACCCTGTGGTAGTCCTATTTTATTTTACTCGGTGTCATTCGGTTAAAGGAAAACAAGCAATACTGGACTTCGTAAGTCCTAGGTTTTGAGCTGAAGTCGATATTTTTGAACTCCCCGTGTAACTTTGCGTCGATCGATATACGAATTCACTAATGTTGAGTCATTTTTACCAAACTTCCGGTCACAACTTTTTAAATGAAAATGATATCAAAACTGACTTGATATATCACGTGTACTATTTCTGCGACTATATGTGACACTTCGGATTAAACCTTTTTAACCGGAAGTGATATAAAAACAGGAAGTATTTATTTTTGTCTTGCTAAGGCGCGTCGAGTAATATATCGCTTGTACTATTTCGGCGACTTAAAACAGTATTTCCATTTGAAACTGGAAAGTCCGCGGTTAAATTTCTCACCTTTGACCATATTTGAGTTATATGCTCTCACTCGACGCCTTATTTGTCATTCTATCAGTTCTAATAACGTTGGAATTATATTCGCGGCCAGACAGGTATGAAATCAAGCAAGTCCAGAGTGTATATTTGTTTTCTTCTTGCTAAGGCGCTTCGAATAATAAATCGCTTGTACTATTTCGGCGACTTTAAAACAGTACTTCCAGTTGCAACTCTAAAACCGGAAGTTCGTGGCCTAATTTCCCACTTCTAATACCATCTTACTGAGTTAGATGCCGCCTGTAAGAAAGTTGGTTTAAACATAAATTTTGAAAGACAATACATGACAAACCTGGTAACAAGCGAAAATTCCAAAGTCGATGTCAACGAAATAGCATTGATCCATAAATATTAATACTTAGGGCGTGAAATCTAAATTGCCAAGGGACAATCAAACTGCTGAATTACAAAGAAGAATCACCTTAGCATCGGCCGCATATGGAGCTCTATCAGACATCTTCAAGAGCAACTTGCCAAATTATTTGAAAAAGAAGACGTTCGACCAATGTGTGCTTCTAGTCATGACTGGCGTCAAAACATTATCGTTAACCCAGGCCACAGCAACCAAACTTAGAGTGGCCCAAAGAAGAATGGAACGGTCACTATTTGGACTCACCCTCAGAGACAGGGTCAGAAACGAAGAAATTAGAAGGACAGGCGTCACAGATGTCATACAGTGATTAGCATGTCTAAAGTGCAATTGGGCGGGCCATGTATCAGAATGAAGGACGGGAGGTGGACCCTGGACCCATAAAATTACAGTGTGGAGACCAAGAGCAGACAGAAGTAGAGGTAAACCACCTACACGATGAACATACGACGTCAAAAGGATTGCTGGGAATTGGTTGCAGGAAGCTCAAGACCGACAAAACTGAAAGAAATTAGGGGAGGCCTATGTTCAACTTTGGATGCAGAAGGCTGGATGATGATGATGATGATGAATACCATCTTTGGGTTAAAAGCTCTCATTCGACACCTCATTTGTAATTTTATCTGTTTTAATAACGGAGGAGTTAGGCCCAAACCAATGACGAGGTTGAAGAGCGTGTTGAAGCGAGCTTCAAGTGTTTAAAAATTTAGACGTCGGCAAAGAGAAACATAATATTATATAATAGTGAAAAAGAAAGAGTTACCAACAGTTACCACCCTACAAGACGGAAAATTAATAATATTTACTTTGTGATAAAATGGGTCGAAGCATATGTCCCGAAGAATAAAGACAACCAAAAAGGTTACATCCCCCAGTGGTGGCGGTAAACTTATTAGTAGGTTCGTTAATTTTCACAATGATAAAAATTAAAACAAAACGTAGTTTGCCCATAAAATTACCACGACACTGATCGTACCCTCGGTTGGCCAGTTGACAGATTTTGAAGCGTGTCTTTTTTTTATGCGTGTCACTTTACCGATACTTTGTGGCCAAATACGAGACGATCCACAGGACAATAAATTTTAGCATTTGGTATTATCTTAAGGGTCATAAATACCAAATTTTGACAGAAATTTCTCTATTTCACGTTGCGTTTAATCTATGTATTTCTCGTTGGGTTGAATCCCTTCTGCAGTTTTTATCTTTTTCTGTTACATTTTTCTATTTCACTCAGAATGTAGCGCCACGTTCCTTGAGTTTTCCTCTTTATATTCGCGAACAGACAGACGGACGGTTGTGTTTAGAAAACATGCCTGGGACAAACAAATGGATAATATAATTGAAGGTTTTCACAGTTTTCAAAATAGGTAAAAATAATAAACGGCATCCAGAGAGGGTTACGTTTGAAGTGGCTAAAATGTTTCGAATTAGTCAAATCCAAATTGAATTTTATATTTCTTTTATTATTAATTACTACCAACGGGACATAGGTTTATAGCGAAACAGTAAAAGTTTTACAATTCTGGATTCCCAGAAAAACGAAAGATTTGACAACAATGTAATTACCACTATAATATCGGCCGTATTAGAATACCCTTACCCACCAAAATTTGTAAAAATCGTTCAAGCGGTTTCCGAGAAATTACCGTGTTTCCATACTTTCTCGCTACCCTGTATACCTATTATACAGGGTGTCCCGAAAAGATTGGTCATAAATTATACCACAGATTCTTTGGTCAAAACTAGGTTGTTTGAACCTCACTTACCTATATACAATAGTGCACACAAAAAAAGTTACAGCCCTTTGAAGTTACAAAATGAAAATCGATTTTTTTTCATATATCGAAAACTCTTAGAGATTTTTTATTGAAATGGACATGAGGCACTCTTATGATAGCAGCATCTTAAAACAAAATTAAAGTGAAATATGTGCACCCCATAAAAATTTTATGGGGGTTTTGTTCCCTTAAACCCCCCCCCCCCCCAAACTTTTGTGTACGTTCCAATTAAATTATTATTGTGGCACCATTAGTTAAACACAATATTTTTAAAACTTTTTTGCCTCTTAGTACTTTTTCGATAAGCCAGTGTTTATCGAGATATTTTGAATATTTGTCGAATCCACCACATATTTGTATATGGTTAAGTACGATTGTAGCGACTTGTTAATAATCTGATTTATTTATAATTTACATTTTTAGGTATATTTTGAAAAAGATGCCACATCTCGATAAAAGGTGACTTATCAAAAAAAGACTAAGAGGCAAAAAAGTTTTAAAAATACTGTGTTTAACTAATGGTACCACAATAATAGTTTCATTAGAATGTACACAAACATTTGGGGGGTTTAAAGGAACAAAACCCCCTTAAAATTTTTATATAAATATATTAAAAAAGAAGCCGCATCTCGATAAAAACTGGTTTATCGACAAAATACTAAGAGGCAAAAAAAGTTTTAAAAACGTTGTGTTTAACTAATGGTACCACAATAATGAATCAATTGGAACGTACACCAAAGTTTGGGGGGGTTTAAGGGAACAAAACCCCCATAAAATTTTTATGGGGTGGAAAAATTTCACTATAATTTTGTTTTAAGATGTTCCTATTATAACAATGAAACATGTCCATTTTCAACAAAAAATCTCTAATAGTTTTCGATATATTGAAAAAAATCGATTTTCATTTTGTAACTTCAAAGGGCTGTAACTTTTTTTATGAGCACATTTGTACTAAGGTAAGTTAGGTTTAATCGAACTATTTTTGACCCCAGAATGTGTGGTATAATTTATGACCAATCTTTTCGGGACACCCTGTATAATATGAAAAATGTTTGTCCGACAAATATGTTAAGCATTTTAATAAGTCAGACACGTAGAACGTGTCAAATGACAGGAATTATGTTGGTGGTAAATAGCAGTCTGAATTTTGCATGAGAGTTTACTGAAAGGGTAACAAATCAATTGGAAGTGCTGTCCGACAAAATACATGGGACGTTTTCGTAGTCTGACGTTCGAAACCTGTAACCTATTCCACAATTAAAACGTCCCCTGTTCCAGTATTCCCATACATCAAAGTTTGTCCGACTAGACACCGTTAAGCTATTAACAAATTTTCAGCTTGCTATTAATCAACTTTTCTTGGTACGCGGGATCCAGGCCTATAAACCATTTCCTTTTTTTACGTCGACAATAGTTCTGTTTCTAACGTATGCATCTACTAAAAACATTCATCAAACTATGTAAACCAAATTTAAATTTATTTAAATTAGTATGAAGTGATCTCATAAATACCAAAAATTTAAATTAAACCGGTATCTAAATCCAGATTCAGCGAGCCTGTCTGTCTGCACTTTAAAATATAAAATGTGCTTTTACCGTTTCACAGCATATAATCTTTCCGCCTTCGATTTCGCACCCCTGCTTTAGGAGCGCCCTTGCGGCCCTTCAACCATTATCTACCGCCACAGGTGCATTCATCCTCTGTTTGCAACTATTTTTACGTGTCTCGTAACAGTAGCCCCCTTCAAAACATCTGCGGGCCATTCGCGACAGCTAGACTTTTAAATCCCCATCATTCGCCTTACTGCAATATTTATAGTCTAGTGTTTTTCACGGAAATTGATGTTTAAAAATATTCAGTAGATTCAAACATAAATCTTATACGGGGCATTCACGCTCTGATTTGTAGTACCACTAGTGGTACGACAAGAGAGAGAGAGAGAGTGATACTACTTTGTGGTCCCTCTAGTCGTACTACAACACCATTCACCACCCAACATTTTATCTTTCTAGCCGCCAAAAAAGGTCTTACCTTTCAGCCATCTGCTTTCACGGTGGTGTACACTAAAAAATGTATCCAGTAAAGTCTATGCAAAATATAATTCGGAGGATTTGGGTACATAAGTTGAGGTTTCATAATTATTAAGCATGCCATAAGTTTCGTTTCTCTATAATTTGTCTAGGGCTGGTATGAACTAATTACTTTTTACGACTCTTGTAATTTTTATGACTTTTTAAGACGTAGGGTAGATATATTCTATTTTAGTAAACTAAACTGGAGCTGGGATCCATTTAAAAATGGATAGTAAATTTGCATAAGATGCCAAAAGAAAATAGTTTTAGATTAATAAGAAATTGGTCTTTATTTACAGAAAGGAAAATGATTGGTCCCAACAAAAAGTAGATAATAAATAATCGTGTATTTTAATAAGGGTAATTTTTGTGACAGTTTATTTTCTATTCAATATTTGCAAAATAGGAATGTTTGCGTAAAGAAACTTGTAGACATCCCATACGTAATATACTGCGAGGCATAAGTTAGGGATATAGAAAATTTATGCTCATTTTCATAGTTGATTTTTTCGTGAACGGATTAACGGATCCCGCTAATTTTTTTTACTATTTTAGATATTTCTTTAGTATTGTTTCGCTATAACTTTTCCCATGCGTCACGATTCATTTTTAAGCAAATTAAGTCAAAACGTAAAGTGAAACGTACGCCGATGTGTGTAGTACCTATAATATACATACTATACAGTATACAAAATGTATATACACATCGACGTTATGTTTTGACTTAATTTGTTTGAAAAAGAATCGTGACGCATGGGAAAAGTTATAGCGGACGAACAATATTATCACAGTTGTGCAAAGATTTAATCAAACTTCTTTTTTGTACTTATACTGGATGGAGGAAAAGAAATGTTTTTCTTATGTTAAGTTTGAAACACCCTGTAGAGAGGACGAGGTACAATAATGCATCGGAATCGTATTATAGTCTTATGTTTGGTGAAATTTTTTTTGAATGTGCCTGATATCTTTAGAAACAAAGAAAATAGACGGTTTTGTATTTTAACTTGTGTTTTAACCGAAACTAAAGTTTGAGACACCCTTTAGGGAGGAAGAGGTAAAATGGTGGTTATGCATCGATACTATGTTGTAGTCTCATCTTTTGTGAATCATTTATTTTTTAAATTTTTCTGATATCTTTAATAACAAAGAAACTAGACCGTTTTACTATTTAATATGTGTTTTAACTGACGACTGCGATACGTGAGAAGGTCACGTCTTATCATACCACTAAGACGACATTATTTCCTATATATAGTGCGAAAGAAAAAGAGTGTTCAAAGAAAAAGAATATGTGTAATGTAACTCTCGATATTTAAAGAGCCTCCAGGTAGACACCGAATCCGTATTACTTTCAGGGAAATTCCACCCCAAAACATCATAGAGCCTCTATTAAACAATCTCGTCTCTCTTAAGTTATGCTGTGCATACCACTTACCTGATCGACAATCGTTTACGTTATGTGCCTTTCTGTTTTTAAAGTTTTGTTAACTGTTATTTGTTAGTGTTAATTTAGTTTTGTTTCAGTAAAAATACATGGTAAGGAGTAAAACCATCTATTTTCTTTATCTTTAGAAAGCTAAAGATATCAGGGAGATTCAAAAAACAAAATGTTCACAAAACATAAGACTACAATACGATTCCGATCTATACACAGATTTGTACCTCGTTCTCTCTACCGGGTGTTTCAAACTTAACATAAGAAAAACATTACTTTTCTTCCACCCGGTATAAGTACAAAAAAGAAGTTTAATTAAATTTTTGCACAACTGTGTAAATACTAAAGAAATATCTAAGATAATAAAAACAAAAATTAGCGAAATCCGTTAATCTGTTCACGAAAAAATAAACTATAAAAATGATCATACATTTTCTATATCCTTAAGTTATGACTCTCAGTGTAGTGGAAATTTTTAATCCAACATCCAACATCGGCATTCACGCTCCAACTTTCTTTGTAATACCGCTAGTCGTACCACTAGTGGTATTACTAGTAGTACTACAACCCATTGACGGTCTGATTTTAGATCCAACATATCACTTTCTCTCTCTTGTCGTACCACTAGTAATACTACAAATCAGATCATGAATGAGGCCCTTTAAGAAAAGTGTAGTGGTTTAAGAGAAAAAGTTTGTTCGAAACTACAAATTATTGTATTTTTTTTTTCGTATTAAGCAATGTTATTTTTATACCCGCTTTACACCAACCATAAATTGATGACGAAAATGGCCAACTTCTTCAATGCAAAATTTGACGTGTACAATGTACAAAACAAAATTTTACATCCAAATTGATGATTACATACAAATGCAGAAATTTAACGAAATAAAACATGTCCTATAATAGAACCTGTTTTATTTCGTCAAATTTCTTCATTTTGTTTTGATTCACGGTAAAATCAGAACACTTTGGTTGATCTGTGGGTAAAATTGGATGTCAAATTGTGCTTTGTACATACTGTAACATTAATGGAAAATAGAATTTGACAAGATGTTGATATGTCATATAGGGGATGTAAACGTGTTACACAATTTGAAGAACATGTCCTCGGTTGCTTAGAATCGGAAGAGATATGGGGTGGTTCTTAATGGGATGTTATTAATATGCTCTTATTAGCTTAGAAATACAAAAAATAGAAAAATCAAAATAAGAATATCAAATAAAAAGAAATAAAATATTGGGCGCCACTGGTTACCGTATGGGAACCAAAATATACTAAAATAGAAATATTAAAGGAAAGAGAGCTAAATCAAAAATTAAACAAAATATAGTCAATACAAAATATACAAAATAATATGAAAGCAAATATGGCGTGACTTACCTTATCTGTGTCTTTACTCGGTCAATTATTTGTTGTACTTACGAAACAAGAGAGAAGGAAAAGACAATAATAAAATTGTATTTTGCAAATCAAACATTATTTATTGAAACAAAATTAAAAAGATCTGTGATCTCTCGCGATTTTACATAAAGAGATCATGTTTAGCAAAAAGAAAATGAACAGTTTACATAAAAAAAATTAATACCTTGTATATCATAGTGTATTTTCTTGGTTGGTTTTAAGTCCAAGGGGCAGTTCACTTCACTAAATGTCATTTTACATATAAATAGATACAATAACAGTACATCAATGAATGGTTGTTTCCATAGTTCATAGAGAAATTCAGCATTTCTTAAAACAGATCGGCAATCTTCTTCTTCTCAAAGTGCCGTCTCCTCAATGGAGGTTGGCTACTACAATTGCAAACTCTTCTCTGTCTTCAGCTGTTCTTATTAGCTATTCAAAATTTAGCCCTGTCTATTGTCGGATATTTCTGAGCCACGATAGTCTTTTCCTTCCTAATCCGCTCCTTCCCTCGATCTTTCCTTTCACTATAAGTTGAGCATATTGGTACTTATTATTTCTCAGTATGTGGCCCAGGTGTGATGTTTTTCTGACTTTCACTGAGTTGAAAAATTCTCTTGCCTTGCCTATTCTATGCAGCACTTCTTCGTTTGAGGTATGCGATGTCCACGAAATTTTAAGAATTCTCCGGTAGAGCCACATTTCAAAGGTCTCTAACTTATTTATGGTTGATGTTTTAAGGGTCCATGTCTCAACTGCATAGAGAAGAGTCGACCAGATGTAGCATTTCGATAAACGTAGTCGAATTTCGAGATTTATTCGAGAATCACAAAGCAGTTTTTTGATTTTTTCGAAAGATTTTCTGGCCTATTCTATTCTCGATCTTATTTCTAGATCTGGATTTAAGCTGCTATCGATCCAACATCCCAAGTACTTAAATCTGTTGACTTGTTCTAAAATGTGTCCATTTATTGTGCAAGGTTGAGGTACCTTTTGGTTTTTTCGGATTGACATCACTTTGGTTTTTTAATGTTTATTTTCATACCAAACTGCTCACAGGTCGAGTTGGTCTTGTCGATGAGTCGTTGTAGACCCAAGTCGGAATCCGCGATCAACACCGTATCATCGGCGTATCTGATGCTGTTGATATTTACGCCATTCACCTTGACTCCATCCTTGGAGTCCTCCAGTGCCTCTTTAAATAGAAACTCGGAGTAAAGATTAAACAGCAGAGGCGACAGAACACGTCCCTGTCTAACTCCCCTCCTAATTTCTACTTCTGTGGATGTGGAACCCTCGATCCTAACTCTGGCGTTTTGGTTCCAGTACAAGTTCTTCAGTAAATTGATGTCTTTTTCATCTAAACCGACTTCTTGCAAACGTTCTAATCGTAGGTCGTGTCTTACTCTATCAAATGCTTTTTCGAAGTCTATAAAGCATATAAATATATCTTTCTGTTGGTCGTACCATTTTTGCGCGAGAACTAGTAAATTGAAGAGGGCTTCTCTCGTTCCCATGCCGGCTCTGAATCCAAACTGATCGTCTCCGATTATTGTTTCGCACTTTCTATAGATACGATTATGTACGACTTCTAACAGGACTTTTAATGCATGACTCATAAGGGTCATAGTCAAGATCGGCAATACTCGAACAAAAATATTTAAGAACTCAATAGTCCTTTCGTATATTAAACGGGATCAAAAAAATATGTAAGCAAATTCCATGATTTAACTAAGATGCTGAAACTAGTAACATAAAAGAAAACTTCTAACTCCTGCTTGCATGTAAGAAAAGATTATTATACCGGCATTGGTATAAAATAGTCGCGTTCGCCTAAAACAGCGAAATGCGGTGACCTACGGCTTGCTTAGACCATAATAGAACTCCAACATAGACTCTTCTGCAATAAAATTGCACAATAACTTGACTATACTCAAACTAAACTGGAACTTCCACCTTGCAGGTACTGCAACCCTGCAGACCTTCCAAGGCTAGCTCAACTTGACTTCTTGACGGCTCAAACGTAACTGTTCACAGCCCAATTCAAGACAAGATTACTAAACCAAACGCCCCTTCCAAAAATTATTCGATCTTTCCCATCAACAATTCAACGACCAATTACAGACTTACGACCAGAGATATGTCAACAATAGATCAGGTTAGGGATATGCCACTCAGTGGATCGGGGTGTAACGCCAATATCAAGTACAGTGGTCTAGCTATCTTTGTCTGTCGTGCGAGTGTGAGCGTATCTACCAAGAGGTGGGAGTAATGGAACGACAGTGACACAGGGGCGGCAGCCATCATATGGTAGAGAGAGAAAGCTAAGCGCCGGTAGAGAGAGATAGATAGACCACCGAACCGAAATGCTCCGCGTTACGCTATTTTTCGGACCTGGCCTATCTATTGTGTTATTATATCTATGCTTAAGACACTCAATTAATCAGAATCTTGACCAATAGAAAATTGCAAATTACGCTCTGGGTTAAACCCTCTGACGCAAACCAAAACAGCTCGTCCAATCCTGAAGAGAATAAACAAACAGATTTCAATAGTTCGTACCACCTACTTTTCCCATGAAAAGCCTGATTCAGCTGTCTTCACAACTAAGACCCGTTCTCATACGAGTCATAAAAAAACACTTGGACTCTTATCTCTGAACCACTTATCCTATAACATAAACATTTTCCAGTCTCGCTGTCGGTATAAACAATTTACTGAAAGATTTGTGACTTTTGGCGATGAGCTTCCAAGCAACCAAATCACATTCTGCGTAAAAACAGATTAGATATTCGCCGTTCGTGAGAATCACTATCATGTATGAAATGATTCTACAGTCCCTGAAACACAAACTTGGTTTTAACGAATTCAAAATACAGGGTGTAGCGAAAGTGTCAGTGATTAGAAAATACTAGTGACCTTCGCACCGTTACAGTACCACAAACCATACATTTTGTACACGTCAAATTTGACCTTGAAGAAGTTGGTGTAAATTTGTACACGTCAAATTGGAATATATTGTTGGTGTAAAGCGGGTTTTAGACTATAAATATTATAATGTATTCAGTATGTTAAACTAGTGATTTTACCCGTCTCCGTGCGACGGGGTTTACAATCAATTGCTCCCAACAGTCACTGCACTCAATTTTTTTTAATTCCTCCTATCGTATCTCTTTACAGTTTTTTCTGACCCCTCCTATTTTTTTTTCGGATTCCTTCCTATTTTCTGGCACCCTCCAATTTCTTTTGACACCCTCCATTTTTTTCTGACACCCTCTAATTTTTACTGTCTCTCAAGTGACTAGTTCTTATAGCGCGTTATATACTAATGAAATGTTATATCTGCTTATCACTAAAGTATCGTCGTGCTATCATGCTATATTCAACAAAATCAGCTTCGTGCGACCTTTCATTAGATATCGCAAATCAGTTTGGCTGATTTTGTCTGCAGATTTATGTTTGAGGAAACCCTTTTGTAAGACTGGATATAATATGTCTGTCATTTCTCAAGCATTAAATCACATTCATGGTAAATCATTGGTAGAGTCTGAGAAACTATCTAAGAGAGTCATTAATATTCAGCTGAGCGGGGTGCTATTGTCCGAGTTGTGAAATTCCATAAACAAGGGATCTACCTGTTTTATGAAATGATCCCTTGTTTTTGTTTATATAATTTCACAACTCGGACAGTAGCACCCCGCTCAGCTCAATATTAATGACCCTCTTATAGACCTTGTTAGACTCTATATAGGGATATTAAAGTGTCCAATGTTATGGTATCAATCAAGTTAGTAAAAAATAAGCCGTTTCTCGACATAATGGAAAAAACCAGGTTTGAAAGTTGAAATGTGTAGTATGAGATATTATAAAAAGACTACCATCTTGGGATTCATCAATTTTTTAGTGGAACAATTTTTAAATAAACAATCAAAACGTCAAACTTAGTTTTGTGCTCATAACTTAAAAACTTGTTTAATTAGAGATTTGACGTCCACAGGTAACTTTTTCACAAAAAAAGGATACATCGAATGAGATACGCTACATGAAAATCGGTTAATAAACAAAAAAGTTATTGGAAAACGGACGACAAAATCGCTGTTTTTGAATATTGTTAATAACAATTTTATTGTTTATTAAAATATGTTTACATATACCTAAACTTGAGGGCATTCTGGTGTGTGAATGGTGTGCAAAAAATGGTCCAGATCTGTGAAATACTTTTTGCACAATTGAATTTGTTTATAAATTTTTTTTAAAAAACGAGCTAATTTCTGAGGCTGGTCTAGTTAATTTGGCTGAATGTATCTCAATAATCCGGGGCTCATTTCCTTCGTTAAAATGTATACTAACAGCCTATGAAAAAAAAAGTAAAAAAAATTACATGTACGTACACAAAATTATTTGTTAATAAATAGCAGTTTTTAAGCTTACAAACAATTACAATAATTTCGTAGAAATTAGATCAAATTAAATGGCAATAAAAAATACGGAAAGCTGCCTAAAATACACAACTTCTAAAAAAATTTTTAGGTCCTACGACCCTTGGAGTCTGAGATGGTCCCTTTTTTGAAAAAATCACTGTTACGTTAATTAACAACAATAAGAGCTGAAATTAACCAATCTTTTATAAGAAAAGTCATTGTTTTTAACAAAATTTTTAGCAAGAAAAAATGTTAAAAATTGTTTAAACAGGAGTGTTATAAACAAAGAGTATTTTGCGTTCCGACTAAAGTAAAAAAAATAGTGGGCGTGCCGAATGAGAATAAATTCGCGCACTACCTTTCGCTAGACCAGTGTTTCCCAAACTTATCTAAAGCGCGACCCCTTTTTGTTAAAAAAATTGTTCACGACCCCCTACTCATCACCCAAACCAAAATAGCGACAAAAATAGCGTGCCTAATTTACAACTGATGGTTTCTCAAATTTTATTTTACTTTACTGTTTAAATTCAAACTAAATACATTTAAAAAATTCAACAATTATTTTAATAATTGCGATCTGTCCCACTAGTACACTAGTAGTACTTCTGCCAGACTAGCATTTACAATAAAAATAAATGATAAAAAGTCGACTGCACATTGTACACCGCGACATCTTTGTGTCTACATCGCAATACTTTTCCATGATATTCGCGAAGGCTCTACTCCTTACTTCGCTACTAGATGGCACTCTGGAACGTTCTCGTAGCCTCGTTTTGGCTTTATATAAGCGGCGATGTGCAATGAGACCTCAGTTCGAAACAGCACGTTGTGGCGAATAAATATTTTGCGACTTACGTATTCCCGTTTACGTATTTACGTCTACGATAAATTACAAATTATGGATAAGTTTTTAAAAAGAAGTGCAGAACCATCTACGTCTGAAAGTGGCAGTAATAAAAAGAAAAACAGACTTTACAGTGATGAATATCTTAAATATGGTTTTACCATTATTTCCAATAAACCACAATATGTTATTTGTGGAGAAGTATTGTTAAACGAAAGCATGAAGCTATCAAAGTTACTTCGACATTTAAATAGCAAACATCCAGATAAAAAAGACAAACCCGTAGAATTCTTTGAAAGAAAGCTGAACGTCCTTCACAAACAGCAAGATACTTTTCAATTGGCAACCACTACTAACGAAAAAGCATCATTAGCAAGTTATAAAGTTGCTTATCGCGTTGCCAAAACTAGTAATCCGCACACAATTGCTGAAAATCTGATTTTGCCAGCAGCTGTTGAAATGGTACATATAATGATTGGTGAAAAAGAGTCTGCAAAGTTAAAAACAATACCTCTGTCAAATAATACTATCCAAAGAAGAATTAGTGATATGGCAGAAGATATTCAAGCGCAAGTTGTGGAAAATCTTAATAAATGCACGTACTTCTCTCTTCAAATGGACGAATCCACGGATATATCTAACTGTGCCCAATTTATTACGTTTGTAAGATATGATACAAATAATGGCATTCAAGAAGATATTTTATTTTGTTCCCCATTGGAGACCAATACCACTGGAAAATGTTTATTCGACAGTTTTGTGAAACGCACAAGTAAATATGTTATTGACTGGGGAAAATGTATTGCTATATGCACAGATGGCGCTAAAGCTATGACAGGACATCAATCTGGTCTTGTCGTCAGATTACAAGAAATAATGCCTAATGCCACATGGAGACATTGTTTTTTACATCGAGAAGCTCTGGCGTCAAAAGCTTTACCTCCTGAAATGGACTGTGTTATGAAATCCATCATTAAAGTTGCAAATTCCATTAAAGGAAAAGCTTTACAGACCCGTATTTTTTGAAAAATCTGCGAAGACATGGGTGCTATATTTCAAAATCTTCTTTATCACACCGAAGTAAGGTGGCTTTCAAGGGGCAACGTCTTAAAAAGAGTATTTGACTTAAGAGCAGAGCTTTTAATGTATTTGAAAGATGAGAAGTCCCCATATGAAAATCAATTTTCCGATCCTATTTGGCTTTTGAAACTAGGTTTCCTTGCTGATATATTCGAACAATTAAATATTTTGAACAGTAATTTGCAAGGTCGCGACATTAATATAATTACAGGCACAGATAAAATTAAGGGGTTTATAAGAAAAATCGATTTCTGGTCAACTTCACTTGGCAAAAAGCAGCTCGATTCATTCCAGTGCGTTCAGGAAATTATAGAAAATGTATGTTACAGTGCTACAAATTTTGAACAAGTTTATGCAGGCATGCAAGTTACTTTGCTTAATTTAAAACAACAGCTCTGTGATTATTTCCCCGAAGAAATTCAAAACAGTTACGACAGTTGCAGATGGATACTGAATCCGTTTTTAGCCGATTCCTTTCAACATGCTGAAATACCAATAAACATGAAAGAACAACTTATTGAAATATCAAGTGATGGAATGTTGAAGCTCCAATTTTTTTCCCAGAACCCGGACGAATTTTGGACCAAAAAGATGCAGGAATACCCTCAGTTGGCGAATGAAGCTGTTAAATGTTTGGTTCCATTTGTAACATCATATTTATGTGAGTTAAGTTTCTCGTCTATGACTGCCATTAAAACAAAAGTGAGAAATCGTCTCGTACTTGAAAACGATATAATTGTGTGTGTCTCAAATACACAGCCTAGATTTGAAAGACTAGTTTCAAAAAAACAGGCGCATGGGTCTCATTAACATTGTAATATTTGACTTTATTTTTTTCTTTTACTTTTAAGGACTTTTAATATTTAGTTTTATGTTTCGTTTGATAATTAATTGTTAATTTTTATTTACGGCTTTATTAAAATAAAAATACATGATTTAACAAAGTAGTGTTTTTGTCTTATTTTGGAAATTTCCGGCGACCCCCCTAGTACCTCATTGCGACCCCCCAGGGGGTCGCGACCCACACTTTGGGAAACACTGCGCTAGACCGTTGCAGCTCATTTTTAACATTGACAGTATACCGGATTTGAAGCTTAATATTATATATATTTTGGTAGAAACTTGAATTGTATGAGTATTATTCTGTTGCACATTTATTTAGTAGAATTATATTTTAAATAAATAAATTTAAAAAATAACAATAAAATGGTCACTTCAAAAAAGTTTTATACATTCCATTAGCTACTTTGTTTTGGATAATTTTGCAATGAAAATAAGATAAATGTTATTATTTTAATGTGGTACCATAGATAAAAAAAATTAGTAAACTTGGTACAGTAGAACCCGATAGGTAGGTATAGGCCATTCAGTTTACTTATAAAATTTGGGTGACAAACTGTTTAGTTTATAATTTTAATCAACCCAGCATTAAAACATAGGCCATGAAGAAGTTTTCTGGAAATTTCAAGACAAAATATGCAACAGGAAAAAAGTTACGCGACCTTATAGACGAGTGGCACTCCCCCAAAAAAAACGCTCATTTCTCGAGATACTAACCACGGTGTGGTGAATGGCTAATTTTGGTCTTACTTTATGTTTTTGATGGTGCTGAAAACGAAAATGGAATTATTTTGAATTTTAGATAGGGAAACATTGTCAAAATCGCAATTTTACCCCAGAAATAAAAAAAATAATGAAATCACGTTTTTCTTAAAATTAAAAGTTGCACCATTTTTTTTTCTATAAAACATTTTGTTCCTTGTACTCGAGATTTTAACATAAACTTGATTAAACAGCTAAATTTCAAATTTTGTCACTCAACTTTTGCGATTAAACTTTGCAATTCAAGAATCTACACCTTTTACTTCAAACAATTTATAACTTTTTTATAGTAAGACAGAAATATTGAAGCAGGTCCCATTGTCTTCAGAAAGGTGAGAAATATATACTATAAAAATTTCAGAAAAAAAATATTAAAATGGAACGGAGTTGTAGCGAGTTAAACGCAAAAAAAACGTGATTTTTTTTTATTTTTAGGCTGAAATTGCGATGTTGACAATGTTCCCCCACGCAAAATTCAAAACAACCCTAATTTTCGTTTTCAGCACCATCAAAAATATAAAGTATGACCAAAATTAGCCATTCACCACACCGTGATCAGTATCTCGTGAAATAAGCTTTTCTTGGTGTGTGCCGCTCGTCTATAAAGTCACATAACATTTTTCATATTGCATATTTTGAATTAAATTTTTTTGGAAAACCTCTTAATGAAGCATATTTTATTGCTGTGTTGGTTAAAATTATAAACTAAAAAGTTTGTCACTCAACTTTTTAAGTAAACATGAAACTAACGAAATCTGACGACAAAATGTTTAAAAATTAACAACTTCTCTTTTAATGTGTGTAATCATTTTGAACAAATCGAATTGTTTTCTAAAGGCTTCAAAGATGACACAGTAAAATTTTCAAAAGGAAATATTTACAGCGACCAAAAATACAGCGAGGTAAAATTGAAAAATCATCAAAATTTATTTTTTGCATTTTGCATAAAATTTTATTTTTGAACATGTTTCACTAATTCTAGAAAAAAATATACTCCATATTCGGATTCAGAGACCTCGAAAACATAAGGAATGACCAAAATTTGTCATTCCACTTAAAGTTGATTTTTGTGGTCGGTATAACGTAATGTTAGGGGTTGCTGGCGCTCGCCAGCCGTGCCCACGATTCAGTCAGTCGACTACGCCCGCTATTTTTTACTTTAGTCGGAATGCAAAATACTCTTTAGTTTATAACACTCTTGTTTAAACAATTTTTAACATTTTTTCTTGCTAAAATCTTTGTTAAAAACTTTGACTTTTCTTATAATATATTGGTTAATTTAATCTCTTAGTGTTGTTAATTAACGTAACAGCGATTTTTTCAAAAAAAGGGGCCATCTCAGCCCCAGGGGCGGTTTCTCCATTGGTTCACTTGTGCAGTGAACACCCAATCAAATTTCATTAAAATACATATTTTTAAAAATCTCATAAATATCATTAAAATATTTTTTCTTAAATCTCATAAATATCATAGCATCATTAAAATACAACTGTATTTATTAATCACATAATTTATTTGGACAACACCGCTACGCTAGATGCACGTGATAAGTGCAAAATTCAAATTGAACCCAGCCACTATACAGTAACCCTATAGAAGAACGAGAGCTCTTAAATCCGTGAACCAGCGATTCTCCTATCTTAAAACATTGAGGATTTGTGCACTGCACACAGAGACCGGGGCGGAGCAATTCAATTCACAGTTTGGCATTTTTTGTTGTGGGAATTTATTAAATACAATATTGGTATTATTATTATTACTATTATTATTACACAACAAGTAAGGGCAGAGGAGCAAGCTCCTATTATGCCCAAAAACAAAGAAAAATAACAATGTAAAATAACTACTGACAGTTACATAAAATAAGAGATATTAGTAAAATATCCATAGAAAATTTAACATCGTGCAATTTTTATGTATGAAATATTGTCGTATCCAGTCTGTTTTTAAACGTATTCACTGTAGTTGCTGATATGGTGTCTCGATCTAAATTATTCCAAATATTAAATATCCTGTTAGGCAAGAAGTTTACTCTGGACCGTGCTATTGCCTGCTCCTTCTTTAATTTGTATTGGTGGCCTCTTAATCTATCATCTCGGTTTATGGTAAACATGGTATTTAGGTTTCCAAAGTTGTATTTCAGAATTCGGAAGCACAAAATTAGATCACCTCGAAGACGTCGACGCTCGAAAGTCGTTAGATGAGCCATGGTGAGTCTATCTTCATAACAAGGTCTTACGCGGCCGAATGCGAGTCTTGTAGCTTTACGCTGCACATTTTCGATTAATACCTTGTCACGAGCGAGATCTGGATTCCAAACCGGTCCTGCAAACTCAAGAGTAGGTCTGACGTATATTGAATAAAGTCTGCACATGGAATTTAAAGAAATACGTGTAAAACACTTACGTATCAGAAATAGTTTCGAGTTTGCACGTTTACACACCGACACAATATGCTCCGACCAATTTAAGTCACTGTTAATTATCACTCCGAGGTCGTTGTGGGAGGTTACCGAGCTTAAGGGATGTCCATTTATAAAGTACGGTAGTGACGGGTTGTTCTTGCCAATGTGTAGTACAACGCATTTCTCAATGTTTAGAGGAAGTAACCATTCCAAGGACCACTTCAATATTGTATCGAGATCATGTTGAAGAACATGTTGGTTAACAATAGGATTAACGTACAACTTGGTATCATCAGCGTAAATGGAAACCTTACTAGATATAATGAGTGGAAGATCGCTTGTATAGACACAGAAGAGAAGTGGTCCAAGTACCGATCCTTGTGGAACTCCGCTCTTGACAGGTTTATCTGATGAATATGCTTCCCCAACACGAACTCGGAAATACCTATCAGATAGGAAATTCTGAATCCAAAGGTTTAACTTTCCGCGGATACCAAAGTGATCCAATTTAGCTAGTAGTCGACGCTTGGGAACACGGTCGAAAGCTTTGGAGAAGTCTAAGTAGACTACGTCAACAGGATGCCGATCGTTTAAAGATGACGACCAATCGTTAACACAATGGAGTAAATTCGTGATTGCTGAACGACCTTTAATAAAACCATGTTGTTGGTGAGGAATCACATTTTCGTGAAGGAGAAACTCAGACATAGCTTTAGAAATAATGGCTTCCATGATCTTGCTGACAATAGGTACTAGGCTGATTGGGCGATAATTATTGCAATCAAGTTTATTGCCTTTCTTAAAAATAGGAGTAACCGAAGCCAATTTCCACGATGAAGGGAGATAACCCTGATTAAAGGAAGTATTCATCATAAGGGATAGAGGGATTGCTACAGAATCTGCGCATTGTTTTAGGAAAAAGGAGGTTAGTCCGTCCAAACCAGGCGATGAATTGTTGCGTAGTTTCCGTAAATGTTGTTTAATTACCTCCGGTGTGAAAGAGATGTCATTAAGAGTTGCATGCAAACGTGGACACATTATTTGAGGAACGGCATCATTAGGTTCATCTGTAAAAACCTGAGTGAAAAACAGCGATAAAGCATCAGAGGATTCTTTATTCGAAGAACATAAAGACCCGTCGGCTTTTTGAAGCAATGGTATGGAGACTTTAGACGATAAAGATGTGCGAATGTACCGGAAAATTTTCTTACTATTATCACTTGCAATGATAGATTCTTCAAAATCTTTCCTTAGGTTTAGCAAAGATTGTTTTACTCTATTGGAAAATCTACGGTGAACAAGAAAATCATCAAGGGAACCTGTGCGTTTATAAGATTGCCAAAGCTTCCGTTTATGTCGAATTAAGCGTGTAGCGGCAAGGTTGATCCAAGGTTTTAATTGATTTCTAAACAGCTGACGTTCAGTTGTATGAACTGAAATAGTTCTAGTGGTAGTGTCAAGAAAAGTGTCCCACATTGACGAGGGATCGATTAAGTTATGAAAAAGGTTATTCCAATTAAGTTGATGTAAAGCGGAATTAACTTAACTGGCGGAATTAACTACTGGTAGGTAGTTTTTTTAGGATGGAGCTTTATTCAGTGACGTTTATAAAAGAAAATGCAAATAGTTTTGAAAATCGACTTCTTATAAAAATAATGGACTAACTTGGCCGGAGATAAACGTGGTACAAGAATGTACAATTAGAAACAAAAAGTTTAAACATTGTTTTAAAGTTGAACAATATAGAAAAACTTCGTGATTATGCGGGTGTGATAAACTACATTCTTTATTTTGTTTTCCATGTTTAGCGTTTTCAAAGAATAAAACTATAATTTCAATCTCGGTCTTTGGATGTCGTTAAAATAAACGGATTTTTAAACAGTTTTGACAAAGCCATTTCAAGATTCGTAACTTCTGCGTCCACCTTCACCACCGAAGAAGCACCATCATTCAATAGGTATCATATTCTGCACAAAATAAAAAAAGTGTGTGACATCCTGACTAATCGGGTCAAAGATAGGCTTCATTTTACACAACATCTTTTGGCGAGGCCCCAAAAATTTTTCGCCTGCGGCGCTTATTCACCGTTTGTATAATTACATTCTTTAATTGAACACCCTCCTGAAATTACCACGAGCCGCCACTGCTCAGCCCCCAAGGGTCGTAGGACCTAAATTTTTTTTTAGAAGTTGTGTATTTTAACTGGCTTTCCGTATTTTTTATTGCCATTTAATTTGATCTAATTTCTACGGAATTATTGTAATTGTTTGTAAGCTTAAAAACTGCTATTTATTAACAAATAATTTTGTGTACGTACATGTACTTTTTTTTACTTTTTTTATATAGGCTATTAGTATACATCTTAACGAAGGAAATTAGCCCCGGATTACTGAGATCCATTCAGCCAAATTAACTGGACCAGCCTCAGAAATTAGCTCGTTTTTAAAAAAAATTTATAAACAAATTCAATTTTGCACAAACTATTTAACAGATCTGGACCATTTTTTGCTCACCATTCAAACACCATAATGCCCTAGGTATATTTAAACATATTTTAATAAACAATAAAATTGTTATTAACAATATTCAAAAACAGCGATTTTGTCGTCCGTTTTGCAATAACTCTTTTGTTTATTAACCGATTTTCATTTAGAGTATCTCATTCGATGTATCTTTTTTTTCTGAAAAAGTTACCCGTGGACGTCAAATCTCTAGATAAACAAGTTTTTAAGTTATAGGTAAGCAAAAAACTAAGTTTGACTTTTTGATTGTTTATTTAAAAATTGTTCCACTAAAAAATTGATGAATCCCACGATTGTAGTCTTTTTGTAATATCTCGTACTACACATTTCAACTGTCAAACCTCGTCTTTTCCGTTATGTCAAGTAAAAACCTAACTCGATTGGCCTACATGGCAACTATTTCGAATTAGCCGATTTTGTCACTTTGTTTGATCTAATAATCTAATGTGGTAAATATCATGTAATGTATTCATTATTTACATTTTCATTATTATCTTATATTTATGTTTAAATTGTGGTTATTATTATATTGTAAAAATAAAACTACTGGAAGATTACCTACTGTATTTTAGTCTATTGTCTATTTTATTCATCATCATTTTATATTTATTCATTATCATTATTAACATGGGTAGCAATGAGAAGTAGTCGCTTTAAATGTTACGTTAAATATGAATAAATATGGAAGATATATACTGGTTACTTATTTCATTTTAATTTGATTGATTTTTTTAATCATTTATAGTACTTAAAATAATGAAATATGAAAAGTTCTGGATTAAAAAAAAAGAATGTGTGTGTACTTTGTACGCTAAGAAGTTATACTTCTATTATGTGATTTCAACGAAATTGATATAATGTGCTGTAAACAGTTTATTTATATTTTATTTAAATATTAAACTAATTTTAATACTTACTACTGTGACACTATTTATAATAGGCCGCTTACAACCCGGCCTATTTCTTTCCAAAGCTTCTCGGCGTTACCAGAGAATAGCTGAGCCGTTTCGTAAGCTGAGCTTAAGGCACGTCTTAAGCTTAAGATCTGTTGGTGCAACCAGAGAATAATGTTTTGGAGTCGTAAACTTAACAATATTATCTATAAGTTTTATTTTATTGTGAATATGCAGTTGGTTATACTGTGATGATTAAGAAATTGCCTCTGCAGCGGACTTACAATAAAAAAATAATGTATACTTACTTTACTATTAATTATTATTTAAGTATTTATTTATAATTAGGTACATACACAATTTTGTTAAAACAAAGCGAAAACTGTCTCGTTACTTTTACTATATAGACCAATTTAGTTAATAGAGAACTTTCATCATTTTTTATTTTAATTTTTTTCAAATCTATTACGAAGCTTGTTTAATTGAAACCTATGTTTGACCCAGAAAAAATATATCTATAGATTATTTCATTCATAGAGATTCTCCCGTTGTTGAGTATTACGTCAGATGCCCTTCGTTGCTACGCAAAAATGAACATTCAGTGACATTAATGACAATTAATGTTTTAGAACTTGTCAAATAGACAAATGCCATGAACAACTGAACAGGTTTAGCGAATATTCCTCAGAATGATTTAAAATACAGTTTTATTCATGAAATAATCTTACCGAATTACCTACACTTGAACTCTTAAAAATTACCGATTTGTTTTGCTCTCGTGACACTTTGACATAATTTTACTATCGTGAAATTAAAACTGCCAAAGTGTCACTCGGGATACAAATCGATAATTTTAGCGCTCTCGTATAATTACTACTGACTTAACACTGTACTTAATGGCACGTATCCCATTGTTTCGTCAGACGAAGGACGAAGTGAACTTCGTAAAATTATTTAGGCTGTTGCTCGAAGAATTATTTTTTACGGCCTTTTCTACTTCTTATTCGGACTTATGCGCTGCTGTCTTTATGTCAACGTCTACTTTTTTGACAAACCCATAGGCGGAGACTGTTGAATATTTATTAAATAATGCGAAATTACAATTTTAGTATTGATTCAATTTATTCATCAGTCATCTTAAACCCAAACAAAATTGGTATGGTTGTATTTTTACAATACCTTTCAAACAAGATATCGCTTGCTACAAGGTCCCATTTAAAATTATCGATCAAAGTGGCTCCGTATCGTCATCTGTTACTATTACGTCAACTGTTATGACTATTTGAGAATCCTACGTCTGTTTATTTCCTCCCCCCAAATTTCTCTATTATAAGTTATATACCTAACCGTATGCGGGTATGCACCCTCGGGAAACATCTTAGGGTAGTTGGGGGTAGTTACCCCCTACCAATAGGGGTTTCTGAATTAAATAATATTTATAACTACTTGTTTATTACCAACTATAAAGACCACGGTAAATAGTTGATGTGCTCACGGTAAAACCATCTGCTAGTGCATCTGGATTAAGAATGATCTTTTTAATAATACGAATGAATTAGAATGAATCACCATGCCTTCATGTTTATATAAACAAACTTGTAACATGTAGTTTGTTTATGTTGTCGACTCAGCTTGACCATGACTTACGAAAATATGAATTAGTTGACTATGCAATATTGTCGACTGGTGCTTCTAACAAATCTAGGTGACCTACTAAAATGTAAACAAATGTGTATGTTTTGGTTTCGTTTCTAGTACATTTAAGAATTAAATGAATATGTGTTGATCTCAATTTTGGATGTTGATAAACCCTTACAACCGTTTAAAAGATTTTCATATTGCAAATGGGAACATCAAAATAAAAAACATGTGGTTTTAATTACTATAATTTATTTTTATTTCCCAGAATATAAAAAAGTGTGACACATGCCACAAGAAAATAGTTTTACAACTACATATATATCATAACAATGCGTTAGGTTATGTATACAGTGAGCACGTAAAGGTTGGAATAAATTCATTTTCTTGAGAATGGACGATTTTGGAAAAAATCCCGAAACAGATCGATTTTTATTTTTAAATTACGACTTTTTGGCATATATATCATACTAGTGACGTCACCAATCTGGGCGTGATGACGCCATCGCTGATTTTTTAAATGGGAATAGGAGTTGTGTGATAGCTCATTTGAAAGGTATTTTAATTCTCTATTCAGTAATATAAACATTTACATAATTATTTATACAGGGTGTCCAAAAAAAACATTTTTTAATTAAATTTATTGACATAAAAAGAAGAATGCATGTAGTTTATTTAGTCCAAAATACATTTTACTGCTTTCAGAAAACAGAAAAAATGTATATTTGAAAAATAATCATTGCTTTTCGCGTAAATTAAATGTTCAAACTGTCAAGAGGAAGGTGGGTGGCGGCTTTAATATTAAATTTAAGCAAAAAACAATATTTATTTGTCAAATAAACATTACTTCCTGTTTTCTGATAGCAGTAAAATGTATTTTGAGTTATATAAATTACACACATTCTTCTCTTTATGTCAATAAATTTAATTCAAAAACGATTTTTTGGACACTCTGTATAAATAAATATGTTAATGTTTATATTACGAATAGAGCAGCGCTTCCCACACGGTGGGTCACGACCCACTAGTGGGTCGCGGGCGGATTTCAGATGGGTCGCGCCGTAGCTCTTACAGTAGCTGAGTAGCGTACAGTGACCGTGTTCTTTATATTCATGGTTGAGGGATGGGTCGCGAATATGAGAAAACATCAGAAGGTGGGTCGCCAGACATAAAAGGTTGGGAACCACTGGAATAGAGAATTGAATTACCTTTCAAATGAGCTGTCACACGACCCCTATTCTTATTTAAAAAATTTATAGATGACGTCATCACGCCCAGATGAGTGACGTCACTAGTATGATACATATACCAAAAAGTCGTAATTTAAAAAGAAAAATTGACCTGTTTCGGGAATTTTTTTCCAAAATCGTCCATTCTCGAGAAAATTAATTTATTCCAACCTTTTTTTCCACATTTTTAGCGCATATATTCATTGAATGACAGTCGCGATGAGAATTAATATTATTATACAAATTATAATGTCTAAAATTAATAGGCATAATAAGAAAATATCTTAAACCCTTGCCTTATAGCGTAATTTATCCATATGATTTCCTTATTCCTAGCTTTGATTTGCCCCTAATTTGTGACGTTCGTGTTTTCTAAAATTATAATAATTAATATTAGATTATAGGCACATACTATCATGAGAGGGCTTATCTAAAAATGTAACTACTGCATGCTAGGCCTACAAGATCCTATCCTTAAATTTTCCAAATAAGACACCGTAAATGTGGCATCAAGATTTTACTATTCCTGTGAACATTTCACAAAAAACGGTCCCGGGCTAATGGGACACTAAAACTTTCAAATCCCCATCAATTCGCCCACACTGCTTACACCATATCAATCAGGGTTGTGTCTTGCGCGCCCCTGATACTGGGTTAACGCAGGGTTGAAATTTCCTCTTGTAGAAATCGCCGAGCGGCGAACAGAACAGTGTCTCTCTGGGAGTTGACTAGAACAGCAAACCCACGCACATCTAGTTGGTCGTGACTCGTCATCAGTTGCACGTTTGGTTTGTTATTCATTCTCGGCTGTTGTGGATTGGATTGGCGAACACGAACTAAACAATCAGTAATCAGTCGTTGTTGAATCGCTGTTTGAGCACCGTCGTCGTGAGTTTTTTTATCGACAAAAGTGTCAGTGTTTGCTGTCGTCTTTGACGTTGGTGTTATTTCTTTAATGGATTTGATACATAATTGTTTAATGTGGTTGTGCATTTTGTTGTGTGCGTGTTGAAACTCAGTTTAGGTGTCTTTGTTGGCAGTTGTCTCTGAAGTTTCATTTGCCTAATTGAATAACAAAAGTGTTGTGTTGAAACTGCCTTAAGTGAATTGGAAAATTTATTTGTAAGAGACTTTTTAACATATTTGAGACGTTGGCAGTCAAAGGTAAAACATATTTATGTATTTATATTTTATTACACTTCTTGCTTTATTATCTCACTAGGTGGGTGAACAGATGATTGTGAAAGGCACAAACGAACTTTTAAATTCGCTTTTAATAGGTCTATTGAATAAAACTAAGTATTTGCTTTTACTTACAAGTATTTAAGTATTTACTTAATAGTAATTGGATAAAGCATTAAGCAAATGTCTTTAATCAATTACTATTAAGTGAATACTTAAATAAAAGCAAATACTTTTTTTTATTCAATAGACCCAATGAGTCAGGTTACATTACTCATAGTCGTTTGACCTTTACGCGTACATTTTTTGTATGCAGGCACTTGCTGACTTGCACTCATACTTTCAATTGTTGGTGAAAGTATTATTCTAATTTTGTTGTTTGGGTTATTCATTTTGTTATTATCTAACTCCAGTATTATCGATGATACTTAAAGTTTGTTTCTGTAACGTACAGAATAACTTAAATCTTGATGCTCGTGAAGGAAGAATTCATACAAACCCTCTAAAAACATTTTAGGGGAGTGCAAATGCAATTAGAACGAAAACATGCATTGTTTCGGAAAAATTCAAACAAGCTTATATTTTTCTAAAACTTTTTTTGTTAGTTTATGTACTTGTTAAAGTAAAAAGTTCTACTCGCAGATTTGGCCGCTAATTGTTTATTAATTGTTTAAACAATAACAATTGTTTTGTATAAATAATTTTAAAAATATCGTTAAATTAATCATTTTGCTTTGATCAAATATGTTTCTACATATTTTGGTTTTGATTATGCTGAATCTGAATATGGCATTGCAATTTGAAAATTCTTATACAGAAGCTGTTATACAGTACCTATGTATGCGTAGCTAGGAACCACATGGAAAACTTTTTTATTATCAATTTTACGAAAAAAAATATTCTTCATAAAATGCTCTGGATAGTCAAAAATCTAAAACTTAACCATCAGATATAAAATTTTATCAATTTTATACGAGGTATGTCAAAAATATGGATTACGTTAAAGAGAGTACTTTACCTTTATATTCCAGAATATCAAAAAAATGATATTATTATGAAAAGTTGTTTGAAATTAAAAACTATGTTTAAATATACAATTACATCATTCTAATTGAAAAAAAAATTTTAAATTTTTTCTCAAATTACGGATACTCATCATCATTGTATTACAACTATGATAACTATTTTATCATCACTTTTACGAAAAAAGTTATTCTTCATAAAATGCTCTCCCTGGTCTAAAATCTAAGATACAACCATCAGATATCAAACTTTTTAAATTTTATACGAGGTATGTAAAAAATATGAATTTTTCTTAGAAGTTAAGTGCCTTTATTATTCACAGTTTTAATTAGAAGGATGTAATTGAATACTAAAACAAATTTTTTAGTTCCAAACAACTTTTCTTAATAACACTTTTCGATATTATGAAATGTAAAGGTACTTTACTCTTGAGTAAAATTCATATTTTTTGACATACCTCGTATAAACTTAATTAAATTTGATATTTGATGATTGCATCTTAGATTATATACGATGCAGAGTATTTTTTAAAGAATAACTATTTTTCGTAAAACTGATAATAAAAAGTTATCAATAGGTTCCAAGTTACGTAGACATACTGTATAAAAGCTAAAAAAATTTTTTTACCGAACATTTATTATTGTTGAAGCTTATTATTAAATGTATTTTAGGTAAGTTTTACAGAAAAAAGTTTTGATCACTTTGTATAAACATTTTTTTAGCTGGTAATTTTCGGTTTTTGTATTACATTTTTGTTATCTTTCTTAATTTCCTCAAAATAAATAGTTTATTTAATTTCTAAAGTAAAATAATTTAGTGCATTTTAAAGACTACATCCTAAGCTTTAAAAAAGTACTTATAAAACTGTAATAGATCTGTTCAAACTTGAGTAATACCGTCTTAAAGTGTTGGTAATTCTATAAAACTACGAAGATTTCAAAAATTACATTTTTTGAGACGTCATATCATTTGAATTAAATTTTTGAGATTTTTTTGAATGAAACATCGTTTAGTAAGATGCTCGAAAGGTAAGTTGTGCAAAATTGAGAGTTTCATAAGAAAAATTGTATTAGTTATACCTTTTTAAATCATTTTTAAACAAAATTCATGTAAGGCTCACTTTCCGCCCACACCGTACTTATGCCCATACATTTTATTTCTTTCTATTATAACCATAAGATAGCTTAATCGTTTTTCTTTCATGTTCAATTTGTAAAATTTCATTTGATCCATTAGTTAAAGAATTACATTAAAATAACTCAACCATGCACTTCGCCGTACGTTAGTTTACAGTGCGCCAATGTTTGAGAGAAGGGTGAATTTAGCGTTATAAATAAAAAATTACAGAAGATACAGATTTAATTTTCGAAAATTCTTTATATAAGATTTTTTTTTGTAAAATTTTCTGCATTTTTCAATGGTCAAGTCAGCTTTTCTCTAGAATTTATATTTTCGTAGTTATTTAAAAAAACATCTAATTTCGTAGTTCATTTGTTTAATAAAAAATGAAGCACCCACTTCTCGAGTAGAACTTTTTGATGTTGTTTATTAAACATTTCTTAATGAAATTACAAAAAGTTCTATCTTGTTTGATTTTTTCCGAAGTGAAAATCTATATGCACTCCCCCTATTTTAGTTCTAAATAAACCTAATTTTAGGAAAAAAATTGTGTTTTAGAAAAAAAAAAAAACAATTTTTTAAATTGTTTGCAAATTACAAAGTTTCTTATTTTTTAAATAATTATTCTATCTTGTCTCTGGTCCTTTTCTCCTTCCGAAGATTTGTTTGGGTCATAATATTGTTTTTCTGTATCTCTGCTTTGTTTTTCTTATTATTTTTGCCTTGATCATTTTGTGTATTTTTCTGTTATCCATTTTATATTCAATTTGATTACTTTCTGTGTTATTATTATTATTTCCTATAAGTCATAACTTTAATAATTTGTATTACTTAGTTCAGGCTGTATCGTCGCCCCGTTAGGTAAATTATTCCGATTCGATGTTTTTGCATAAACTTACTCAAAAAGAGGTCATTATAACAACTCCTTAGGGTGCCAGGCGTTACCGTGATCGAAAAGTTGTTTAAACAATTTTTTTAAACAAATTCACAAAAATAATTTTTTACTTTGATCAAATTTTTTTAGATCATTTGGGTCATCCAGAGCAAAAAAGGTCTCTTGTGATTTTTCTCTAAAATTGATTGTTGTCGAGATCTAAAATAGATTTTTCTCTAAAATTTGAAAAATGCTAAAAATTCAAGGCTTAATACCTCGGTTAAAAATAATTATTATGAAAGTCAGAAAGTGACCAAATCAAAGGTGAAAGCCCCCTACAAGATCCTGAAGAAATTTTTGTCATTATTTTATTACTAAGCGCTGTTATTTTTAATTACTAACAATGAGCACTAACCGCGTATTAGGCGACCGTCAATGGTGAGTGCGAAAGAGATGCACCATTCCGGCACTCCAATGGTTCATCTTACTCGCACTCACATTGACGGCCGCCTCAATACGCTGTTAGCGCTCATTGTTAATAATTAAAAATAACAGCTTAGTAATAAATTAATGACACAAATTTCTTCAGGATCTTGTAGGGGGGCCTTTAAGCTTTGATTTAGTCACCGTCTGACTTTCATAATAATAATTTTTAACGGAGTTATTAAGCCTTGAAAATACTTATTTTCGCGTTTTTCAAATTTTAAATCGTATATAACTCGACAACAATCAATTTTAGAGAAAAATCACAAGACACCGTCTTTGCTCAGAATGACCCAAAGACTCTAAAAATAATTTGTCCGAAGTTAAAAAATTATATTTGTGAATTTGTTTAAAAAAAATTGTTTAAACAATTTTTCGACCACGGTACCGGCCTGGCACCCTGTGGATTTGTTACAAGGACCTCTTTTTGAGTAAGTTTGTGCAAAAAAATCGAATCGGAATAATTTACCTAACGGGGGCCACGGTACAGCCTAATATCTTTTCTCTCATTTCTTATTTATTAGTTATTTTATTTGACTTTTTTTAATGCCCTCAATCTGGGTATTTGTCTCGTGTTTCTTTTTTTATTAATTGTGCACTTGGGAATAAATCACACATATTCCTTATTCGCCTGTTCGGTGTTCAGAATGGAAGTTATTTTCAAAATAGAGTTTCAGAATATAATTGTACATACATACTTTGACATGGAGACCGAAAAATCAGATAAGTAAATCATTTCTTTTGAAATCGTGCTTTATTTTCAGTTAGTGTTTGATTCCAAAAATTTAAATATACGATAATTGTATGGAGTTAAGTGACAGCATGTGCGAGAAATTCGGCATTTATATTAAATACCTATTTTTTATCCAATAAATTTGTTTTATGCTATCTTTACATTATTTTTTATTTGTTTAATCTCTTGTAATTTCTTATTTCTCTTTATTTATTACAAATATTAACATTCATTTTTGAGCCATGCATCTAATAAAACCTCCTTCCCTCTGTAATAAAATCTGTGTTCTTCCAAGACTTGAGTTTAAAATCCTATTTAGCGATTTTGTTATTTAAGGTTTTAGTAATATAATAGTAAATTGTTAATTATGACAAAGTCTTAATTTGTAAAATTAAAATAATAATTCTTCTGATTTATGCGTTTGATTTAGTTTTTTTGCGGGACTGTATATATTTTTAAAGGGTTTGCACACAATAATAAAAATCTCTACAAAGTGAATATAACGCAGAGAGACGAAGAATTATTATTATTTTAATTTTACACATTAATACTTTGTTACATCAATTTACTATCTTAGTTGAGAATAAGCCACGAAATTGACCTTTTCCCAACTAAAATAGTAAATTGATATTAGGTCTGGATCCCTCCCACCAAAAAAGTTGATTAATAGCAAGCTGAAAATTTGTTAATAGTTTAAGGGTGTCTAGTCGGACAAACTTTTCTGTAAGGGAACAGGGGAAGTTTTAATTGTGAAACAGGTTAAAAATTTGGAACGTCTGAGTACGAAAACGGGAATGTATTTTGCCGGACACAACTTCCAATTGATTTGTTAATTGGGCATTTTAATAAGTTTGACACGGTTCCTGTATCAAATATTTTACCCTTTTTACTATTTCTGTAGAGTAAAAAATAACCGAGATAGAAACGTGTAAAGCTTAAATTTTGATGTGAGAACCATGTAAGTAACCATTTACCTTTTATTTTTAAAAACGTAAGGTGTTTAAAAGATTAAATTCAATGTGGTTTAATAGCCCTTGGAATTAACTTTCAAATGGTGATAGTTGAATCTGATATCGTAAATATTAACGGAGTTCAAAAATGAATAACCATTGTCAATTTCCAGTTCAATCAGAGAGTGCAGCAAGCACCTCTACCGGTTTCGAAACTTATTATTAGTCTCTTATCAGGAGGCACATATGCTGCTCTCTCTCTGACCTAACTAGGACAAACCCCGGCGTGCAGTCACGGATTGCAACGAACGAAATGGCAGGGATGCCCTAGCGGCAACTGCTAGCAAAAGACTAAATTTTCAATCTAATAGCACATAAAACAACACCAAAAAATGTTACTCTACATCCTACCTGATTGCTTAACGGAGTTATTAAAAAAAATAACAGTTTTTTGGAAACATTTTTAAAAGATAAATTTTGAAAAATTTTTGTTCGGGGCTCATTTGATAGATATTTCTAAATACTTTGACAAATGTTTAATAAGTTTATGTTATAAAATGCATTAATTTTTCCTTTATTTAAGCTTGAATACTTAGATTTGGGTACTCACCGAAAAAAGTATACATTCAATTACCTATGACTCACTTTTAGTAGTTAAGATTAAAAGGTTTTCCTAGTAAGTGAGTTTATTTGAGTTATTTATGAAAAATCTGTTAAAAACATGCATTTTTCTCACGAAAAATTAAAATCTTTAATCTTTAATAACTCAAAAAGTTTTGATTTATTTTAATAACTTTATATAACAAATTTTGCTTATAATTTGTCCCTTTATCGAATGATGGGGTTATTTTTATTAAAATAATTTTCACTCCCGAAAAGGGATGGCATCCACCCTGAGGATAAAAGCGCAAGTTGGCATCATGTCACCTTTGTTCCTTGAGATATCCTCTAACCACTCACCAATTTTCATGTAAATCGATGGAGGTTCAACGAAATCGGAGGTAATAGCTCATATCCACCTTCAGTGACTGCACTAATGGGATTATTAACTCAAATAGGTATTACGAAATACAACAATAGGTAAGATAATAATCCCTATAAAACAAAGCCCTTATACAGGTCTAACTTTCTCCATGTCCAGGAAGTGTTTTTTATCCTTTGCTTTATCACTGTCCCACAGGTAGATCAAACATTGATCTTCGCATCGGGTCTTAAGCTTTCATCGTTTTGAAACACTTCTTCCTTCCAAAAATCCGTCTGTGCCATCTGCGTAGATCGCTGTTATTGTGGTTTTTGAGATTGGTAGATCTGCAGTGAAAAGCTGATAAAGCATATTGGTTCTAACAGACTGCCTTGGGGTACTACTGATTGACTTAGAAATAAGTCTGAACATTTTGATTGAGGCTTATAGAATCAAAACCTGCTAGATCCATGTTTTGAAATTTTTCAGGAGACTAAAAAACATTAAAAATGTAAGTTTTCCAAAAAGTATTCGGCATTTTTCAATCAAAGGGTCACGATAAATGTCATAAAATGTCACTAATTTGGTATAGAGTCATTTTTCTGCATCCCCTTACATCCCGTACAGAAATTTGTACTTTTATTTTGGATTTAGTAAACTTTGATTCTAAGCCCACATAATATTGTCCAAATTCCTCATTTTCAACTGCTTTTAGGCGCAATTAATGCACTAAAAGTGCGTATTGCACTTTTAGTGCATTTTTGAGAGGAAAACACAAAATATACAAAAAAAAGAAGTATTTTATTGTTCATAAAAGTAATGGACATACCAGGGTTTGATTCTAACGTCAACATTCCACGGTATTTTAAAGCGAATTTAGAAGGTTTTGAGCCGAAATCTTATGCCTGTCGATTACTATACAATATTCTTCAACTTTGAAAATGTGTAAAAAAAGGGAAAACGAAAAATTTAGGATTTAGCAGATTTTGATTCTGATGGGCACAATCCGTACTTAACTGATAATAAGCCAATTTTGTGGCGTATTCTAAAATAGTAAATTGGTATGACAAAGTATGAAATTGTAAAATTAAAATAATAATTCTGATTTATGGAGCTTATTCACTTTCTAAAAATTTTCATTATTGTGTGCAAACCCTTCTGAGAAAAGATTATTCTGTTGTTTAGCGACCCAGATATACAGTACCGACAAAAAATATTTACAACGTAAATAAAACACATAAATCGAAAGAATTATCAGTAGTAATTGCACAAGAGCTCTAAAATTATATATTAATTTTAGAGATCGAGTGCAATTTGTTGCGATTATTTCATGAATAAAACTGTTCAAAACCAAAATTTTATTGTAATTTATTTATGTAAGTACAAATTAGTACCATTTTAAACACACAGTTGTTATAAATATTTGACGGTTGAAAGTCATCACTTTTATAATTTTTAAAACATTAATTGTCATTAATGTCACTGAATGTATTTTTTCATAGCAACGAAGGGCATCTGACGTAATATACTTGACGACGGGAAATTATCAAAAATTATCGGGTATAAGTAATATCACAAGAGAGTGAGAATAAATTGAAAATAATGCGACAGTTTTTCGAAAATTTGTTGTCTGGCAATAGACACGCTTTTAGACGGTTTTTCGCAAATAACTCAAATAGTAAGTATTTTGTCGAAAAAACATTCTTAGCAAAAATATAGCCTGTAAAAAATTTAAAAAAATGGGGTATATATCACGTCTCTATACCTAGTAGAAGCGGAGTTATAGCTATTGAAAAATAGGTTCATATTCGTCAAATTCCAAATGGAATACTTTAACGTAAAATAACCAAAAATGAAGCACATTCGGGGAAAACTCATTACAAGTTATTTAAAGTGTTAAAAAAAGCTTCATTTTTGTTTTATAAAAAAAATTTCTAGCATCAAAAGTAAACAAGTTACGCTCAAAATGAAGTTGGTGTTTTTTTTGTTTTGGTAAAAAAATCGAGAAAATCATCCCCTAATTAGTATCTTAAATGAACTTAATCGTTATGACTTCACAAGTTTCTTGACTCGTGTATGTATTGTTTATTATGATCTGTAAGTTTCATCGGTTCAAAGTCCTTATTAATGAAAAGGCTGTAGTTAAAAGGGGTTGAACGAGTCACTGATCACGAATGTATGCAAATTTAGAAACATCCAATCTTAATCAATTTTTGTCTAACAGAAAAACAAAAAAATACATGATATCCAGAAAAGCAATGCTGACTTTTTTTGTTTTTCGAGATTTTTGGTATCTCTAACAATTTTTAAGTTATTTTGAAAAAAAAGCATATTTTTCAAAATTAAAATTTTTAAAAATTTTACTTTGAAACCAAATTTTTTCAAAAATAAGCACTTTGAATCAATGAAACTTACAGATCATATAAACACAACATAAGTAAAATAATTTGTGGAGCGGTAACGATTAATTTCATTTAAGTTGCTAATTAGGGGGTGGTCTTCCCGATTTTTTTTTTGCCAAAACAAAAGGGACCAACTTTATTTTGAGCGTAACTTGCTTAAATTTAATGCTAGAAACTTTTTGTAAAAACAGAAATAAAGCGTTTTTTAAAAACTTTAAAAAAGTTATAAGGGGTTTTCTCCAAAAAGTGCTTAATTTTTTGGATATTTCACGTCGAAATATTCTATTTGAAATTTGGTGAATATGAATCTATTTTTCATTGGCTATAACTCTGGTTCTACGAGATCCAGAGACCTAACGCGTACACCATTTTTTTTTACTTCTTTATAGGCTATATTTTTGCTAAGAACGTTTTTTTCGACAAAATACTTACTTTTTGAGTTATTTGCGAAAAACCGTCTAAAAATGTGGTTATTTTTTTGAAAAATGAACATATTCACTCGCAAATAACTCGAAAAGTGTTGACTTGGCGAAAAAGCTCTATAAAACAAAAGTTACTTAAAATTAGTCAGTTTACCTATTTCCGGACTTATTTTGGACATATATTTTTTCACCCCCAAGAGGGGGTGAAAGTCACCCCAGGGCAAAGCACACATCGGCACAATATCACTTTTTTTCTTTGACATATAAGCTATACGTATGCCAAATTTCATGTCAATCCAAGCGGTTCTTTAAAGTTTAGAGCAAAAACCGTGAAAGAATGTACTATTTGTCATACCAATTTACTTGAATTTATTATTTTAGTTGGGAATAAGCCACAAAATTGGCTTATTCTGCACATTAAAATAGATATGCACACATGCACAGCTAGGTCGCATCTTCGGGTATACCTAGTGTTGCCAGGCCCGATTTGTTTTTAATCGGTACCTAAGCAAAAACAAATCGGGATTTAGGGTTGTAGATCGGGACAAATAAACAACAATATCCCAGTAAATGACCGTTTTGGAGTGTAATTTTGAGATTCAACTCGGAATTGCATGAAAATCTGGTTTTAGGTTCTACTTACTGTCTACTTCAAAGTTGAACTTGTACCGTTGGCTGCTTTTACTTGTAGGGTGACAGTTACAGTTACCCCTTCTCGGGGGTAAAAAACGCGCGTTTAAATAAGTCCCAAAATGGATCGACTGACTGACTCTAAAAAAGTTTTGTTCTATATAATTTTTAAACTACCTCAATACTTTTCGAATAATTTTATCAAAAAAAAAATATTAGCAAAAATGTAGCTTTTAAAAAAGGAAAAAAAATTGTATGCTCAGAAAGTCTATAAAACCAGTAAAAGCAAAGTTGTAGCTCATCAAAAATACGTTCTACTATTTATAATGGGAAATAAGCCACAATTTTACCAAAAAAAGATTTTATTAACAGTAGTATTTTTATTTCAGTAGTGTTTTGTATTTTAATAATTGATGAATTCGACCGTTACTTGATGGAAGTTCATTTTATCTCACAATAAAACATTGAAAAACGTTTGTTTTCTATACTTCCACAAAATTTATTACAACTATGTTATTACTACAGCTGTTTCGGCAAAGTGCCTTTCTCAAGTGATATATTTTACAATGTGTTTGCCTTTTAAAGTCTTTAACTGAAGAGGTTGAGGAGTGGGGAGCTGTTTGTCTCAAGTTGGTCATTCAGAATTATATCTGTATTTTTCAATTTACAGAAACAGCTGTAGTAATAACATAGTTGTAATAAATTTTGTGGAAGTATAGAAAACAAACGTTTTTCAGTGTTTTATTGTGAGATAAGTTTTGTATTTTGACAACGAAGCCCGATTTGGGCTTCGAAACGTTAATAAAATCTTTTTTTGGTAAAATTGTGGCTTATTTCCCATTATAAATAGTAGATTATAAAAATGCCACAAGGAAATAGCTTCAACTATTTATAATGGGAAATAAGCCACAATTTTAACAAAAAAAGATTTTATTTAAATAGCTTCAGAACAACATTAAAAATACGTTCTTATTCGTCAAATTCCAAATCGAATTTTTCAACTTGAAATAACCAAAAAATTAAGCAATTTTCGGGCAAAACCTATTAAAATTTTTAAAAGTGTTTAAAAAAATATTTAATTTTGTTTTATATAAAAGTCTAGCATTAAAACTAAGCGAGTTACGCTCAAAATAAAGTTGGCTCGTTTTTTTGGTAATAAAAACGTGAAATCTCTCCCTTAGCACCTTAAATAAAATTAATTGTTACCACTTTACCATTTACTTTATTTGTGTATTGTTTATACGATCTGTAAGGTTTACCGGTTAGGAGTGCTTAGTTTCGGAAAAAATTGGTTTTATAGTAAAAATTTTCCTAAAATATTGGAAAATACCCTTTTTTTCAAAATAACTTAAAAAGTATTAGGGCTACTAAAAATCTCAAGGAGTAAAAAGTAGGTAGGTTTTGTTTTTATAAATATGATAGATTCATTTTGTTTCTCTGTAAGACAAAAATTGGTTAAAATATGACTGTTCATATTTTGCATACACTCGTGATTAGTGACTCGTTCAGGCCCTCAGGAACCTCGTTCAATCATGTAAAAAATACATAAGTAAAGTAAATTGTTTGTAAAGTGGTAACGATTAATTTTATTTGGGGTGCTAAGTAGGGGGAGATTTTCACGATTATTTTACCAAAAAAAAAAGGAGTCAACTTGATTTTGAGCATAACTCGCTTAGTTTTGATGCTAGAAACTTTTTTTTTCGAAACGTTTTTCCCGAAAAGTACTTCATTTCTTCTTTATTTCACGTTGAAATATTTGATTTGGAATTTGACAAATAAGAACGTATTTTTCTTGAGCTGCAACTTTGTTTTTGCTGGGTCTATAGACTTACGAGTTCACAATTTTTTCTTTTTTTTTTATTATGGTACATTTTTGCTAAGAATATTTTTTTCGAACAAATACTTATTTTTTGAGTTATTTGTGAAAATCGCCTGTAAACGTGTTTTTTTTGTCGAAAAATAAACATTTTCAATCGTAAATAACTCGAAATTGTATAGAACTAAAATTGCTTAGAATTAGTCAATTTATTCATTTCCGGACTTATTTTAAATGCGCGGACTTATTTTAAAACGAACTTATTTATCACCCCCTAACTAGGAGTGACAGTCACCCCGAGTTAAAGCAACCAACGGCACAAGCCGTCCAAATTTTCATGCAATTCAGAGTCGATCCTGAAAATTACACGGTATCGCCGTATTTCCCGTTCATTTACTGGACTACAAGGTGTTTGTATAATCTGTATTTAATCCTACATAATAATATCTAATAATCGGACGAAATTACAAAAAAAATATCGTAAAGTAAATTATTTATTTTTTATTAAAATTATATTTTTCATTCGATTTTGCCGCTTGTAGGAGTGCCTTGTTTTTATAACATAGTTATAAAATTCACTGCCAGTCCTCCTGAAATTGCTTTTCATGGGTGCAAATCGGGACATTTAGTGTCCCGATCAGGTACAAATCGGTACGCGTCCCCAGACCCCTGAAAATCGGGACGTCCCGCGCAAATCGGGACACCTGGTAACGCTAGGTATACCGCATACTACAGTAGCACACTCCTTGTTTATCGATGTTGATTAGAGCTGTAAAATCTTTAATTTAAACCGCATCTGGCTTAATACAGAACCAGTAGCTTACTGTACCATTTGCCTTTTCCACTTATTTCGTAATATATTCATGATGGTTATTCCGATTATAAATTTAATTAATCTTTACAGAAACCTGTGTTCATTGGGTTAAAGGGAACATCGATTTTTAACCCGGCACCTGCCACGTGGGGTGCTACTAGCACCCCATAACACATTTTTATCAAATATTTGGTATTTCAAGTTTGGTAACCGTGCTGTGCGTCATAGTAGCTTTCCATAATATTATATAGCATAGATGTGTTAGCGTTTGAAGTGGTTATTTAGTGTCATTATGAACTTGTAGCTCTAAAGTCGAATTGGGGTGTCATCATCTGGCACTTTGAGTTTGATTTTTTTTTGTATTTTTGATAAACAGGTTAAATTTACATTTTTTATTGAAATAAATGATTTAAATTATTAATATAGACTCTATACTCACTAAATCTTATTTTTTTTAGATATTTACTTCACTTCATTTATTACGGCTTGGTACTTGCTAATTTGCTTATAATACCTTTTTCATTTTATTTTTTAACTTTTATAACATATTAGTGGCTAATAAGTTAATAAAACATATTTTTTTATATTCTTGTGTTACTGAACACATTATTTTGTTTTTTAAACAAGTAGATCACAGAAAATTTTTAAGGGGTGCTGTAAGCACCCCACGTGGCAGTTGACGCCTTGCAAAGCCACGTGACAGGTGCCGGGTTAAGAACAAAAAACAATTTATTACCTGTAATTGAAACATCAATTCACACATATTACGTGATTGGTAGGTGCTTTCAGCTAGAATCGTTCATCTATCTGTCTTTGACTAATTAATAATAAATTATAAATTGGGTTTCGACAGCAGAGTCGGACAGAATAGATGCAATTAGTGTTGTCTATATGCATTTGATTTAGTGAATGTAATATAGTGAAACTAACGGCTTATAATGCAATGAAATAATTCAATGATCACGTAGCTTTATTCGGGGTTCGGGAATTAAATTTTAGCTCTTAAATGTAGAAGGTGTATTATACTTGCAATCTTTTAGGGAGTTGCATAAATCCAAGATTTCGAATGCTAAAATGATGTTAATTGTAAATGTCCCAAAAAACAAACCTGTAAGATATGGTCAATAAGAAATTGGATAATACGAAGTATGACCGGACAAAGACGCAAGAGAGACATTAATAGGAACTGCTGACATTTTTGAAAAACCCAACGACACGTCGGTTTTCGAATAAAAGGAACACACATTTCTCCGATATTTTTGATTATTTTACTTTACCCCCCTATGCTAGGGTAATAGTCACCCCGACATTTTTTAATGGCAATGGGGGTCAAATAAGATGTAATTTTAAAGCCCTTGCAATTTCCCATACATTAGTTTTTAAATTGTTAAATTCATTTAAATAATTTATTTGTTTTATTAAAAAAATGCATTTAAATTTATTAAGAAGAAACTTTTTTTATTATTGGGTTTGTCGGTCTGATAAAATAAAACACTTTATTTTTGCTTAAACGTTTCGGCTAATTGCCATTTTCAATAAGCACTTTAAACTTTAATGATTTAAACATTACACTTAATATTATATTTTCACATTCATAAAATGCATGCTCATTTAAAACATCGAGAATGAAGCATGCATTTTATGAATGTTAAAATATAACGTGTAAGTATGTGAAAATATAATATTAAGTGTAATGTTTTAATCATTAAAGTTTAGAGTGCTTATTGAAAATGGCAATTAGCCGAAACATTTAAGCAAAAATTAAGTGTTTTATTTTATCAGACCGACAAACCCAGGAATAAAAAGTTTCTTCTTAAAACTTCACGGTCAGAAAATAACAAACTTTAAAATTATTAGTATTTTTTAACTGGTTACCTATTTCTTAGTGTTCAGTCTACTAAGTATTCAGTCTACCATAGATTCTTTAAATATGCAAGTTCACTTTGTAGTGACTGTTTCATCTGTTTGTCCATTGTCCAGTGTGTGTTATATGTTATGTGTTACCCCTATCATTTTACTTAAATTAAACAAATGTTACGACATTCTAGGATACCTTCCTGATTTGACGAAGTAAGTCTACAACGTTATTGTATAATTTCATTATTACACATCATCTTCGATTTTTTGTCAAAGTTTTTGCAACGTTTTCTTTTTACAACGGCGTTTTTTGGCTTATTTTAGACGCCCCTGATGATGCTCTAAGAGCGAAAGTATACTGGGGCTAGATTTAATTTACTCGGTGCTCGATATTTGGCTTTTATTTCCATATATTTCTTAGTTGACCAAATGTTGAAAGTGATGACCTCCGCCGTACGGAGGTCATCAGTTCAATGATAAAAGTTTAATGAAGATTTTGTTCAAAACGATCTCTCACAATCTACAAAAGAAATCCAGGGTAGACAAATCTGGTGACTGAGGAGGCCATTCGATGCTGCCTCTTCTCCCAATCCAATCCAAGTGCATTCCTCGGAGAAATAGATATTAAATAGAAATTGTGGTTATTCACAAAACTGAAATGGCGGCCATAATCATCCTCATGTTTCTGCACCATGTTGATTTTATATGGATGGGATTTTCTCTCTACCTCTTATTTAACATGGAACCTACACTAGAGCAAAAAAATCGACTCAAAAATAAAATAAGTATTATTTTTTGACTACGTTTAGTTTTATACGTAGAATAAGTTTTATATTGTGAACATAAGTAGTTTTTATTGCACTCAACGAAAAAGGTACGTAATATAAATAAAAATGTTAATTTAGACAACAAAAGCAATACTTAAAATTTGTCCAATTCTTGGTTTTATTGGAACAACAAAGCGATGTTCATCAATTCATTATGTTCGTTAGTTGAATGGATGGACATCCATTTTTTAATATTATGAACACCGTTCACGGAGCCGACGAAGACTATTCGTTGTGTCAATAACAGTGTTATTTCTCCTAATGTATTTAGTTTATTTCTACAATTAATTCCGTTCATTCCCACAATAAATACGGTTATTCTTACAAGCAATTCTATTCATTCCTACTATGAACGTATTTTATATTGATAATTATTGAATGCATTAGCTCAATGTATGATATCAAGTGATTAATAATAATTTTGCAAATCCTCCTTTTTTATCCTAAACCTAATGGACTGTGTGATTTCTCATATGATTTCACTTATACAGTGCGCTGGAAAAAGTGTTGTCCCCTTATGAACTTATGTATTTATTTTTAGCACATAAGCAAAAACGCTCGGATAGGTCGATTTTTAAAATAATCAAAGTATATTATAACATCAATGTTTCGAACTTTACGCGATCCCTCTTCGGGTGACAGCCACAACTTTGGTTTTTTTAAATGGGAAAGTAGGTACATCATGTGACAGCTCATTTAAAAGCGTTTGAAATAGTGATTCCAAACATGTATAACACTTTAATCCTTTTGGAGAGCGCAGGTGCAAAATTTCCATCGAATTATTTTTAAACGCATTAATTTTTTTTTAATCCTGAGAAAACTAATAAGTATTTTTGAAAAATTTAAACGCAGAATAAAAGATTACATTATTACCGAGGGCTGAAAGTCCCTTAGAATAAATAAAAAGTTTCTTTTGAATAGTATATTAGAAATTAAAAATCGTACTAAATTTTCAGCTCCGTGAAGTTAGCCCGAAAAAGTCGGGAAAAAAAATGCGATTGATGCCATTCGTTTGTCCATTGATTGTCCACGTTTGTCCACCATTTTATTTCGTTAGTCCACCCATCAATTCTTTTTTATAAACAAAAATTTTTTTTCGGGCTAACTTCACAAATCCACAAATTTTCGAAAATTTAAAAAACTCTTGCTATATTGTTTGTCCATCGTTTGTCCATGTTTGTCCACCACATAATTTTTTTTGTCCACCCTCTGAAACAACCCCCTGTTAATTGTAATTATTTTTTTATTTCTTAATTCGGGCTAACTTCACGTTCTCTTAAATGGGCATTTAAACGTTAATTCGGGTGCAGAATCACAAATAAGCGTTTGTCCACACCTTTGCAGCATTTGTCCAACCCCTTAAAGTGCGAAACAACCCCCTCGTCAATTGTAATTATTTTTTTATTTCTTTATTCGGGCTAACTTCACGTTCTCTTAAATGGGCATTTAAACGTTAATTCGGTTGCAGAATCACAACTAAGCGTTTGTCGACCCCTTTGCAGCGTTTGTCCAACCCCTTAAAGTGCGAAACAACCCCCCTGTTAATTGTAATTATTTTTTTATTTCTTAATTCAGGCTAACTTCACGTCCGTTTAAACGTGTATTTTAAAGTTAATTCGGGTGAAGAATCACAACTACCCGTTTGTCCACCCCTTCACAGCGTTTGTACAGCCCCTTAAAGTGCGAAACAACCCCCCTGTTAATTGTAATTATTTTTTTATTTCTTAATTCGGGCTAGCTTCACGTTCCCTTAAATGGGCATTTAAACGTTAAGTCGGGTGCAGAATCACAACTACCCGTTTGTCCACACCTTCGCAGCGTTTGTCCAACCCCTTAAAGTGCGAAACAACCCCCTCGTTAATTGTAATTATTTTTTTATTTCTTTATTCGGGCTAACTTCACGTTGTCTTAAATGGGCATTTAAACGTTAATTCGGGTGCAGAATCACAACTACCCGTTTGTCCACCCCTTCGCAGCGTTAGTCCAACCCCTTAAGGTGCGAAAGAACCCCGTGTTAATTGTAATTATTTTTTTATTTCTTAATTCGGGCTAACTTCACGTCCGTTTAAACGCGTATTTTAAAGTTAATTCGGGTGAAGAATCACAACTACCCGTTTGTCCTCCCCTTCGCAGCGTTTGTCCAGCCCCTTAAAGTGCGAAACAACCCCCTAGTTAATTGTAATTATTTTTTTATTTCTTTATACAGGCTAACTTCACGTTCTCTAAAATGGGTATTTAAACGTTAATTCGGGTGCAGAATCACAACTACCCGTTTGTCCACCCCTTCGCAGCGTTTGTCCAACCCCTTAAAGTGCGAAACAACCCCTCTGTTAATTGTAATTATTTTTTTATTTCTTAATTCGGGCTAGCTTTAGGTTCCCTTAAATGGGCATTTAAACGTTAATTCGGGTGCAGAATCACAATTACCCGTTTGTCCACCCCTTAAAGTGCGAAAGAACCCCCCAGTTAATTATAATTATTTTTTTATTTCTTAATTCGGGCTAGCTTTACGTTCCCTTAAATGGGCATTTAAACGTTAATTCGGGTGCAGAACCACAACTACCCGTTTGTCCACCCCTTCGCAGCGTTTGTCCAACCCCTTAAAGTGCGAAACAACCCCCCTGTTAATTGTAATTATTTTTTTATTTCTTAATTCATGCTAGCTTTTAAATGCCCATTTAAGGGAACGTGAAGCTAGCCCGAATTAAGAAATAAAAAAGTAATTACAATTAACAGGGGGGTTGTTTCGCACTTTAAGGGGTTGGACAAACGCTGCGAAGGGGTGGACAAACGGGTAGTTGTGATTCTGCACCCGAATTAACGTTTAAATGCCCATTTAAGGGAACGTGAAGCTAGCCCGAATTAAGAAATAAAAAAATAATTGCAATTAACAGGGGGGTTGTTTCGCACTTTAAGGGGTTGGACAAACGCTGCGAAGGGGTGGACAAACGGGTAGTTGTGATTCTGCACCCGAATTAACGTTTAAATGCCCATTTAAGAGAACGTGAAGCTAGCCCGAATTAAGAAATAAAAAAATAATTACAATTAACAGGTGGGTTGTTTCGCACTTTAATGGGTTGGACAAACGCTGCGAAGGGGTGGACAAACGGGTAGTTGTGATTCTGCACCCGAATTAACGTTTAAATGCCCATTTAAGGGAACGTGAAGCTAGCCCGAATTAAGAAATAAAAAAATAATTACAATTAAGAGGGGGTTGTTTCACACTTTAAGGGGTTGGACTAAAGCTGCGAAGGGGTGGACAAACGGGTAGTTCTGATTCTGCACCCGAATTAACGTTTAAATGCCCATTTAAGAGAACGTGAAGTTAGCCCGAATAAAGAAATAAAAAAATAATTACAATTAACGAGGGGGTTGTTTCGCACTTTAAGGGGTTGGACAAACGCTGCAAAGGGGTGGACAAACGGGTAGTTGTGATTCTGCACCCGAATTAACGTTTAAATGCCCATTTAAGGGAACGTGAAGCTAGCCCGAATTAAGAAATAAAAAAATAATTACAATTAACAGGGGGGTTGTTTCGCATTTTAAGGGGATGGACAAATGCTGCAAAGGGGTGGACAAACGCTTTGTTGTGATTCTGCACCCGAATTAACGTTTAAATGCCCATATAAGAGAACGTGAAGTTAGCCCGAATTAAGAAATAAAAAAATAATTACAATTAACAGGGTGTTGTTTCAGAGGGTGGACAAAAAAAATTATGTGGTGGACAAACATGGACAAACGATGGACAAACAATATAGCAAGAGTTTTTTTAAATATTCGAAAATTTGTGGATTTGTGAAGTTAGCCCGAAAAAAAATTTTTATTTATAAAAAAGAATTGATGGGTGGACTAACGAAATAAAATGGTGGACAATCAATGGACAAACGAATGGCACCAATCGCATTTTTTTTTCCCGACTTTTTCGGGCTAAGTTCACGGACCTTAAATTTTCTCTTTTTCACCCCTGTGACTTATTAAAATAATCATTATAGAGGTTCTCAGGGACTTCAGACCCTCGATAATACTGTAATATTTTATTCTGCGTTTAAATTTTTCAAAAATACTAATTAGTTTTCTCAGAATTCGAAAAAAATGAATACGATAATAGACACATGAAAACTTCCTTCCAGTACGGACTACACTTAGAAACGAATAATTATTATTCGGCACTTCAGCGGAGGTAACAGCATTGTTTAACAAAGAACGATAAGGAAAAGCCGTTACATTTCAAATGGTCAAGCAAAACATTTATTGTTTCATCAACTTCGTTTATTGTTACCATGAACGCATTGATTGTGGTTATTAAACGCAGTAGTAGATTGATTAATGCATTCGTTGTCACAACAATAAGTTTACATCTATGGAATAATCAAATATTACTCTATATTAACAACATTTGTACATTGTTTTAATGAAATCTGTACGATGTCACGATAAACCAAGGTAATTACTTATCATCTACGAAATCAAGAAAGTGCTTTGCTGCCAGAATTACCATTATTTATTAAATATACGAAACTAACTTATTGTCTAAATAAATTGAGTTTTATTGATTAATGTACTCTAATTATTTTCACAATTATTGTGACAATAACCAAATATATTGATCAATGTCTAAAAGTTTGTTGAAACAAAAAATTAAATTGTTGTTACAACGAAATACTATTCAATAATCACTGTTACTCAATATTACGAACTAAATTTTTTTTTTGAGTGTGCAATGACACTAATATTTATAAAGTTAGTAACTAAAGAATAACAAAGATAACTTAATGTTGTATGTGCGAAAACATGTTATGAATGAAAGTCATTAGGTATGTTATGAGTATAAAATTAAATTAACATAAAAAATCAAAATTAATACTTAGTATTTCCTCGTCTGCTTTGTGTTAAACTTTCCATCCGAGATCTAAAGGACCTTATTAATTTTTGCTGCACATGGGACTCACGTAGTAGAACTTTTTGGGGTTGGGGTTAATTTAGCGGGTGGTTTTAATGGTATTTTATTTGTAACACAAGTAACGAAGTATTTTGTATTGATTTTGTGAGGTAGTTTACGAGATTTTTCGAAATTCAGTTTATTGCTGGAATCTGTTGCTAACTTCACACAATTTGAAGACTCGCTTTCCACTCTTGATCTAATGCAGTTTTTAGCTCCGCGACTGTCAAGAAATAAAGCCCGCCATAAAAAATAAAGTATCGGGCGGAATTGAAAAATTTAAAGACTAGTGTATAGCACGAGTGTAGGGAATTGCAAGAGCTTTCTAACGATATCCTAAATGACCCTGTAACTTGTAATTAAAAATGGACCTGTAACTGAGTATTTCAAAAATGGTTTCGTAGTTCTTGATAATATCTCTGTTTTATTTTCGTTCGGCTACTCTGTATATTTGCAAGATTTGTATGATATTAAAGAAAAATTACATCTAGATCATTTAATCCCTCCCAGGAATCAAGTTATTCATACAATTACAGAAAGAATTCATTGAATGAGTAAGATTAATGTCGGGATTATAAAACAATTTCCGTGAAATTTTGCCGACAGCGAAAATAAATGGCAGACCCCGATAAACCAAATTTGTGTGCAGTCTCCAAACAGGTACGAGATAATCCTCCACAAAAACGTACCTGCAATCGTTTAATACCTTACCTGAAGGCATAGTCAGTATCAGCTGATATAGTCAATAAGAAAAGGATATTAAAGTTTACTCGTCGCTAGCGTTTATGTGGTCTTTGTTTATTGATTTATTCTTTGAGAAAAAATAGATGTGTTTAACAAAGTAGCATTGGAAGCAAATTTTAAAAATTTACTGCAAAATAAAACTGCCAAATCTAAAGAAAACTGCGAATTGTTAACTTGTTTAATAAATGTATTGAAAGTGATTGCGTATCATTTCAATTGGGCGCAATGAAATTGGTCAGGCTTGCAATGAAATTCGTCCCGTTGAGTTAAACCTTCGGATCAGGTAAATAATTTTCATTTTATGACCATGAAATTCGTCCGCTTATTCTTAACACATTGTAATGAAATCGTTGACAAATTTCATGAAATAAGTAGTACACCCATAATATGTTATAAAAATAGAAATATATCAATTATTTAGAACATATTCTACACTTCATATCTATATGCTAATGTTGTAACAAATTCTTTTCTGGTTTTTCTCTTGGGAAAATTCGGCATTTTATTCACTTCAATTTACCTGTATACTACCCCCATCCAAACAAGAATAGTTCAAAACAACAAAAATTAGTACTTCATTTAAAGTAATTTGCGACAACTATGTGCCATGAATGTTAACATTGAAGATTACAAACAAAGCACAATGAAGATTAATTTTACCTGACTAAAGTAAACAATCAAATTTAAACAAAACCTCGATTTTTTTAATGATTTGTTAAGAGGAAACAGTAGCGATCAAGAGGTAGCGAAAACGCGTTCCAAGATTGCGGCTGTAATTTTGAATATTTTTTCGAGATATTTGGCACACGTATTCGTAATATAATAAAGAATGGCGGTACAGAGCCCAATTTGAAAAATATATTAATATGTGGAAATTACTCTGTAATTAAATACAATATTAAAAAAAACGAGCCTGTACCGCCATTAAGAAGAACAAAAAAATACACTTTCTTCAAATAAACTTTTTTATCCGATGCCTAGATTTTGTGTCATTTTGGAACTACTAATGAAATAAAAAATTTTAGTAGTTCGAAAACCTCCATTTTTCACCCTCCGTAACTCTGGAACCGTTGATTTTATAACAATTATGCATAGTACCCTTTTTGTTTTAAAGTTTATGTAGAACATTTTGGTATAGAACATTGTTTACGCTAAAGCATAGTTTTAGAAATATTGACGAAAAACGTAAAAAAACTACTAATTTACCGACTTCACCCCCATCTCCCCCCAAACCGGACGCTCAAAATGGTGTAACTTTTTACTGAACAATATGTGGACCATATAGAACAATTTGGTGTTGGAGGAAAACATTTATTTCGGATGTCTGGGTTAGGCCTTTTTTTGGACCAATTATACTGTACTACCTCCGTAACTTTGCATAGAGCCTTTTTTATTTCAAATTTAATATAGAGCATTTTGTATAGAAGGTTGTCCATGCTAAACCGCATAGTTTTAGGAAATATTGACGAAAAACGTAAAAAACTACGAATTTACCGATTTCTCCCCCCTCTCCACCCCAAACCCGACGCTCAAAATGGTGTGACTTTTTTCTGAGCACTGTATGGAGCATATAGAACAATTTGGTGTTAGAGGATAACTTTCACTTTGGATGTCTGGGTTATGCCATCTTTTGGATCAATTGTATCATACTATATTATTAATGGAAAATAAAAGGTGTAACCGCTTTCAAATTGGAGTACAAAATGAACAATAAAAGAATCAGCATGGTCTGCTTTTTAGAAATAATTTCATAAATTCTATCAATAGACACGACAAGAGATATGAGATAGAAACTAAGGAAGACTAATCAAACCAAAGGTGTACTTCGAGTAGCAAAAGTGAGAATATAATATTGAGAAGCACAACAGGCACACCTAAATAGTAGACGAAGACATAAGGCGACACTTCCCAAGAAATATTCTAGTGCTCATGTTTTTATTGGTAGTCACAGAATTGAATCAGTACTGTTCTGGACCATTTATTTTTGTGTGCATGTTCATTTTTTCCCACGAATTGGGACAAAGTGCTATCGAGCTGGTCGCCCGCAATGACCGTACCGTACCAAGACTATAATCCACAGAGTTCACCAGCTTTCTTATGGCTTAGACAACACTTTTCGCTGTGTAATGCATCCCATTGGCACGATGGTGTCATACCTTGAAACTAGGGAGTGCAGTAGCAGTAGGATTTCGTATAATCCCGTCTGATGATTTGCCGATTGAGCATGTTATGTTGTAGGTATGTATGTGTATTTTATGGATGTCTGTGCTTGTATGTGTCATGTCCAATCAACAAATCGTCATTTAATGACATATCTGCAGCCCATATAGCATGTTCTCAGTTGATCCGAGGGTTTCGAGACCAGAGACATGTTAACAATAGACCAGGCTAGGGATATAGCCTCTGATATAGCCACTCAATGCATTGGGGTGTAACGCGTACGGTGGTCTAACTATCTTTGACTGTCGTACGAGTGTGAGCGTATCTACCAAGAGGTGAGAGAAAGCTAAGCGGCGGTAGAGAGAGAGAGATAAACCAGAGACCCGAAGTGCTCCGCGTTACGCTATTTTTCGGACCTTGCCTAATATATTGGTTATTATATCTATGGTCGAGACACATTTTCTGCTCTCGAATCCAGAATGTTATGAAACCTCACTTAGGCTTTCGATTCTTCAAGGTGTATTCTGCCCTGCGTGGAGTTGTATTAAGTATAGAGCTCCTTTTACAAACTCAGACCGTGAGGTTGGCAGCGTATTGGTACCATTGATTATTGATATTATAAAATTTATGTTGTGCGTTGAGATATTTTTTAATCCCAATGTATTTTTTCAACAATTTCTAATTTCTATTTGAACTCCTATGCAATATTTTTATATCTGCCAATTTATAAATCCATTACATTATATAAACAATCATTGTTGCATGATTTAGGTACTCCAACTCGTTTTAATAATAAATACTTCTATTTACGTTTTCTTAATGTTGTTCTGAAGCTATTTTCTTGTGGCATTTTTATAATCAAGTATATTCAAATTTTTAAATAATTCAAATACATTTTTAAAGTCGTCTACTTTAAAATGTATAATACGTGTCTGAATTGCCGATATAAATGAGTCAGATTAAATAAATTATTAGAAGAATTTTTTACTAAGCAACAACATTTTTGTTTATTTAATATTATTTTGTATTTTGACAACGACACCCGACTTGCGTCGAAACGTTAATAAAATCATTTTTAGGTAAAATTGTGGCTTATTTCCCATTTGAATTTACGTTTTCTGTTTCATAATTTTTAATTATACAATAGGTGCCGGCAAGGTGAATCGAAATGTCTGATAGTCGAAAGTGTATAGAAATAATGGAACTAATATTATTCTCCGCTAACATAATAACGGTAAATTTGCATATAATTTTATACCGAATATTAACTGTTAACGTACCGACCTGGAAGTGATTTCAATGTTATGGATTTTTTGCACGTTTATAGACCAATTTTGCACTGGTATATGAAAGTACTAAGGCCGCTGACAGACGAACCACTTTTTGACGTCGAAGTCGGCTGCAAAAAGGCGCTGGCTTGTCGCTAGTATCGGCGTTTGCTGTGGTTCTGATCGAACTTCGTTTTGTAGTTAATAGCGGCGACAAAATGTAGACCTATACAAGCAGATTAATTATTAATTTGAACGAAGAAACATTGCTTTTTTTGCTCTTTCGAAAGCGACATTTCCTTTGGTGCTCCTTTAATTTAATTTATAAAATAATGTCTACCCGGGCCGATTTTTTTTTAATTTATAAAAAAAGTCATTTTTTAATTATGAATTAATTATTATGGTTAGACAAGGATGGTGTTAGACAAGGATGCGTGTTGTCACCTGACTTATTTAACATTAACGTTTATCGGCATTGTAATGTGTCTCTGGTCAGGAGATCCTAAGATTATCTGACCGCCAGTATTTGCTAGTTCATTTAGCGTTACCCAGGGTGCACGTGTAGTATTCTACTACGGACGCGAACTAGCTCTACACCCCTTGTAAATATATGTAAATGTGTCAGGTGCCATACGCTAAATAAATATTATTTAACATTTATGGTGAACATGTCATGAGGATGGTTTTAGAAGGATGGGCCGGTGGGGTAACAGTAGCTGGTAGGAAAATCTCCAATTTAAGATTTGCTGATGACACCACACTTATAGCAGCAAATGAGCAAGAAATGTTTGATCTTTTGCGAAGAGTTTAGTACGAAAGCAATAAAGTTGGTCTGAAAATCAATAAAGCTAAGACAAAAATAATGGTGGTCGACAGATTTGACACTGTTCAACTGACTAACATATTACAGGAATACCAGATAGTAAACACCTTTGTCTATCTCGGGTCTAGTATAACTAACGATGGTAACTGTGAAGCAAAAGTTCGGAGACGTATTGGTATGGCAAAAAATGCGATGGGTCGCCTAACTAAAATTTGGAAAGACAGATCTATCTCTCAAAATATCAAGATGAGACTGGTGAATGCCCTTGTATTCTCAATATTTTTATACGGAGCAGAGACTTGGACTCTTCGCGCATGCGAGCGCCAAAAAATTGATGCCTTTGAGATGTGGTGCTGGATAAGAATGCTGCGCATACCTTGGACAGCTCATAGGACAAACGTTTCCATTCTAAACAAACTCAAGATTAAAAAAAAAAGGCTGTCCACAATATGTCTGCAACGAATACTGCAATTCTTTGGTCACTTGGTTCGCAGAGGTGACGACAGTTTGGAGAGATTAATTGTTTCTGGAAGCGGTCCGGGGAGAAGATCAAAGGACGATCACCAACTAGATGGTCTGACCAAATAAAGCATTCAGCTGGAAACTCATTCTGCGAAGCTCTTAGAGCAGCTGAAGATAGAGACCAATGGAGAAACATTGTTAGGAATATTGGAAAAAATCACGATCCTCAGTAATGGGGAAACGACAGGAGAGAGATTATGGTTAGAACAAAATTACACCGGGCGCCCCTTGTTTTCATAATTATGGTTAACATACTAATAGTCTAAGATCCGAATAGTAAGACAAAATGTATTCATCTGCTTCCCGGATGAAACATTTTTTTATTCAATTTCATACATAGACAAACACGATCAGCATGGGTTGCCTATCAAAATCATGTCATAGCTATTCTTAAGGGGTTGAAATCAATTTTATTAGCTTATATGTTTATCGAGATAACTCTCTCGAGTTTTTTAGTTATAGCGATTTTTGACTTTTTGGTATCACTCGAGAAATCAAAACAACGAAATTTTTTGTACAATAAAGGGCGAAAATACAACATTTATAATTGTTAAATAAAAAATAAGCATAAAACAGAAAATATATCGACAGCGTTACCTCAATTAATGTCTAAAGAAAATATATACAAAATTCCAGGTGGGTCGGTCAAGTAGTTTTTGAGTTACAATGTCTACAGCATTTGAAAAAAGCAGTTTTGAGGAAAGAGCGTGTAAAGTATGTATTGTCAACTTTTATTTTCAATTTCTGTTTTATTTTCAGTTTGTCTGTCAAAACGGAAAATGATGCACACCGGAATGTCTTTTTGAATCGCGAAGTAATTTACAAAAGAAAATGAGAACAGCTGTTGACCGTTGTTCATTGCGTTCAAGCGTGCTGACGCGAACTTGCTGCAAAGCTAGTCGAAGATAGGGATATTCAACACTATACACTATCTTCCTACCTTCGACTCGCTTTGCAGCATCTTCGCGCACGCTTTTGATCGTAATGAATGAGAAACGGTCAACAGCTGTTCTCATTTCCTTGTGTAAATTATCCCGCGATTAAAAAACCTATTCCGGTGTACATCACTTTAAGATTTGACAGACAAAAAAAATTGAAAATAAAAGTTGACAATACATACTTTAAAAACGTTTTTCTGAAAACTGCTTTTTTCAAAGCCTGTAGACATTGTAACTCAAAAACTACTTGACCAACTCACCTGGAATTTTGTACATATTTTCTTTAGACATTTTCTTTAAACACTGTCGAAACGGTCAACAGCTGTTCTCATTTCCTTTTGTAAATTATCCCGCGATTCAAAAACATATTCCGGTGTAGGTACATCACTTTAAGATTTGACAGACAAAAAAAAATTGAAAATAAAAGTTGACAGTACATACTTTAAAAACGTTTTTCTGAAAACTGCTTTTTTCAAAGCCTGTAAACATTGTAACTCAAAAACTAGTAAAACTACTTGACCAACTCACCTGGAATTTTGTACATATTTTCTTTAGACATTTTCTTTAAACACTGTCGAAACGGTCAACAGCTGTTCTCATTTCCTTTTGTAAATTATCCCGCGATTCAAAAACATATTCCGGTGTAGGTACATCACTTTAAGATTTGACAGACAAAAAAAATTGAAAATAAAAGTTGACAATACATACTTTAAAAACGTTTTTCTGAAAACTGCTTTTTTCAAAGCCTGTAGACATTGTAACTCAAAAACTACTTGACCAACTCACCTGGAATTTTGTAAATTCCATTGAAAAATTTGCCACCGTTGGCTTATTTTTCAATATTTTTTCTTGAATTTTTTTTAATATTCTTAGAATTATACTTAATATATGCGTATATGTAAAAAAAAAAATCACAAAAAAATGTTGATTTCAACCCCTACGGCCTGCTTAACCTTTAACTACCCGCGCATCAAGTTATGACATAACTACACGCGTGGCGTACTTTGTACGCCACAAAAAAATACACTTAAAAACAGCGGATTTCTTTAATTTTTTTTGAAAAAAATACACTTAGTTGTTTGTTATAAACCTTATTCGGCATCAGTGAATACTTGGAGTTCCTTTTCAGTAAGCCAATTGGGATTTATAACTGGAATCATGGAATAACTGGATTCCATGATAAATAAAATTACTAATAAAAAATTTTTTTAAATGTGATTTTTTACAGGAGAAAAAGTATTGTTTACAAAGAAAAATATATTTTTTGCCATAATGACTAAAAAACAATGAAAATATTTACTTATATTACGACTTATAGTAATATAATCCTGGGGTAAATTGTCCACCACCGGAAACAACAAATAATAAAATGTAAATTACGATCTTTCCAGAACGCCGATTATAACGAAACTAAAACCAAATTGTAAAGCACATTCCAGTGATAGGTTAGAAAAATAAGCAAGGTCAAAAATTAAATTTTTAAATATATTTCCAGTAGAATTCTTATATCTGGCGTACAAAGTACGCCAGCGCGTGTAGTTAAAGGTTAAGGATAGCTATGACACGATTTTGATAGGCAACCCATGCTGGTCGTGTTTGTCTATGTATGAAATTTAATAAAAATAATGTTTCATCCGGCAAGCAGATGGGTACATTTCGACCTCCTATTCGGATCCCGTACTATAATTTACATATCAAATCATTCAAAATAATTTTATCTATTAAACAGATCGGTACAGGTCGACCCTATATCGTATCTTAAGGCACGTACGCATTTCGTTAGTGCTCCGTGCTCCGTGTAACTCCGCTCCGCTGCATATAAACCGCCACTGATTGGATCGCCGAGGGTGAGCGCCGAGCGGGAGCACCAATGTATCCACTATGTGGAGCAGTTACACGGAGCACCAACGCAATGGATATGTGCCTTTAGAGTTAGACTATTACTGAGAGTTTTCAAAGTATGTATTTCAATTCCACAGTTCCGCTATCACAATACAATTTATTTAATTTGTATTAGGACGTGTTCCATCTCATTTTGTTTTCTGTTTTTGTCACAAATACCTTCTTTCTTACCTTTCAACACCCATTATTTTTAGATGTGTGTGCCGTTCAGTATTTACATATGAAGCACAGTCATGGACCTTCACAAAGGAAAAGATGGTCAAGACTCAAAGGACAATGGAAAGACAGATGCTGGGTATCTAAGTGATAGATAGAAAAATACATGCATCAGAAATAAAACCAAAGTGAAAGACGTAAACAAACATGCAGCTACCCTGAAATGGCTATTTGCAGGACACACCGGCAGACAAAGAGGCGGAACATGGAATAAAGCGATAACTCACTAGAGACCTTGGGCCTACAAAAGGAGAAAGGGCAGACCACAGTTGAGATGGTCGGATGACCTAAAAATATACGCAGGGATAGATAGATAGATAGATAGATAGATAGATAGATAGACATTTATTGTTTTTAAAAACTACAGTTTTATAACAATGAGTTTAGTAAGTACAGAATATAACTAACAACTAGTCTAGAACATAAATAACTATTAACAAATTTAAACAAAAGTTAAGTTAAAAATATACGCAGGGACCAGATGGGCAGCATTAGCACTGAACCGAGTAGAGTGGAAAAATAAGGGGGAGTCGGAGGCCTACGTTCAACTTTGGACACATGAAGGGCAATAGATAGATAGTGCCGTTCAGATTTGTGATTTGGTTTCGCTTCTTATTTCAATGTCTTGCACAAGCAACTTACGTTGTTGGTGTATGGTCTCACTAAAGTGCAGTGCATCATTCATGTATAAATTATTTTCTTATCCTAGATACCGTAACAAATTGTATAACATCAATACAATATTGTAGAAAACAATAAACAAACACGGCAAATATCGTTTTAATTAAATGCACATAATTTATTTATGTGAATCAGGTTAGTCTAGTATTGCGAAAGTGTGACATAACGTTTCTTATTTATTATGTGAAAACAAGGATATTTTTAATTCAAGCATCATTTAACACAATACTCAACCCGATATCACATAAGTAAATATTGATTTAAAATTGATCAACAGTAATTTGTTTTATTCGGATTCCTGGAACGCGCTGCATGGTGTTAATCGAGAATATTTATTATAAATAAATCATTGAAAAGTATGGTGTAAATTCTTATGGACATCGCACACATCTTATGGAAAATATAATGTCACTCAAATTCAATAAAATTTATACGAATCGATTCGTTTTAAATTAACGGTCAAATCTTATCATTGCGCCAACTCTTAATTATGATTAATTACGGCGCAAATTGCAGTTAAAGTTTATCGAAATCACATTTTTGGAGTCAGTAAAAGTGTCAGTTACAATCACTATTGCTCTGGGTGCTATTCAAAAGAGCTTAAACCTCGCTGGGCCTAAGCGGATTAGTGAAACTAAATCGGCTGATTTATGGAGTACCGACAATTTGGGTATTTTAAAATATTTTTTCTCTCTCTAACTTATGTACGTACCCATTTGATTTCAGATTTATTTATATCAATTTCTGCTCTTATTATTGAAAATATAGAGTTGGCGCAATGATAAGATTTGACCGTTAATTTAAAACGAATCTATTCGTATAAATTTTATTGAATTTGAGTGACATATTTTCCATAAGATGTGTGCGATGTCCTTTAATAAAAATTTTAAAAACAATACTTTTCTTTTGTTATTCTAACAAATTTTTGATATTTTTAACATCTAATGGCGTTTTTATATGTGCGGCATCAGACATCAAGTACGTTAGTGTGGGGTCTCGGACGTTTCATCGCCGCCAGTTCATCGCCACCGTTTCGATGCCGCCAGTTCATCGCCGGCCGATTCATCGCCGGCCCATTCATCGCCATTTAGTTAATCGCTGTCTGATATAATGCCTATATTTTCGACAGTTACATTTAATTATGTATTTTTAGTATTAATTAGGAATTCTAGGAAATGCGAGATATGACCATTCCCGTTGTCATACTTAATATTTTAATAGACTTTTAAACTTTTATAATATAAAATATATTGTAATGATAATCTTTTCAATTTCACGCTCAAGATTTCCAACCAAGAGAAACTGTTTCTTATATTCGAAAAGAACCCAAAATTTCCGTACAAAAATTTAGGGGAAGTAGAACAGTAAATATAATAATATTTTTTATCTTTTTAATTGTCATAAGTCATAACTGAATTTAGCGTCGTGTCGTGTCATCTCCCATAATACAAAATCAACTGACTACCTGGCGATGAAACGGACGGCAATGAAACGGGCGGCGATGAAACGGACGGCAATGAAACGGGCGGCGATGAAATGGACTGTCGATGAACCGGCGGCATCGAAACGGCGGCGATGAACCGGCGGCGATGAAACGTCCCATTCCGGTTAGTGTGTCCACTCATGTAATTTACGAGACGTGGCTACCGGAGGGATAAAATAAAATCTAAAAAAGAGTGTAGATATTTTATTATAATTTTGATTCTCAATGAATAGCAAAATTATGAAATGATCTGAATGACATTTTTTGTGGAGTTATGCAATGTACACTTTGTAGAATCGGATAATCTCGAAATAATCTCTTGAAAACACATTGAATTATATTCCTAATGCGGTTATATATAGAAATTTGTAAGCGACCTTTCCTTATCAAGTACATAATTTATACATCGTTTCAAAACCGTATGCGAAGAAAACAACAGTGGGTAGATAATCATTTTCATTTGTTATTAAGTTAAGAAATTTCTTCTTGTTCCACCTACACTATGAATATAATGTGGCTGCTTATAGCACAGGGTTTTATATAGTTTCTAGATGTAAATTTATTTTCTCACACAACACAGTCCTTATATTGGTTTTTTTTCTCTATAAATAAATAACAAATAATAGTGTGGTAGTTACAGTTGAATTAATCAGCTGTAAATTAGAATTAACAAATGACGCGAATGTATGAAAAAGTAAGACGGCGATGCAATAAGCAAGTTTATGTTATCTAACAATAAACACTGAAAATTTTGTTTTCCATAATTCCACAAAATTTCTTATAAATTAATGTCACTACATCTGTTTCGGCAGAGTGCCTTTCCCAAGTGACGTATTTTATTATGTGTCTGCACTAAGTCACTAACTGAATAGGTTTAGGAGCGGGAGCTGTTTGTCCCAAGTTGGTCATTCAGAATTATATCTATTTTTTTAATTTATTAATTTTCATAGATTCTAATAAAGATAGACCTTTGTTTTGAATATGAAGAATTTGATAGTGTTCATTAAAAGAATGATTATGATCTAGAATCTAGAAGGTGAAGTGCGTACGTAGAATCTGTTTTTCTGTTAATGAAAGCTCTTTTGTGTTCTGTTATGCGTTTGTCAAAGGTTCTGCCAATTTTACCAATGTAAATTTGAACAGTCACCACATGCCAGTTTGTATACACCACTTTGTAATTGCTTTTTCTTTTGGTTCTTATTGTTCTTAATGCATTGAATGAATGAATGTATTGAATGAGTGAATGACGCTCTCGGGTCACGAGTTTGAATGACGCTCTCGCATCACTATTTTGAATGAACCCCAATACGACTTTACACCCGCGAAAATTCCATGCCGAACGATAAGAAGTATTCACTTCAAAAAAACTAAAAACAAAATAAGAACTTACTTGTAAAAATGTTTATTAGTTAAGGCCATCGGTACATAATTCGCAAATATTTTACAGGTATCCCTACTTTTTCTGTCTTTACACGCCAAATTACGTGTAGTAAAATTCACACTGGTATGGATATGTAAACATTACTAGAATGTCATTCTACTTGAAAATGTCATCATTAATTTAAAGAAATGGCTTTTGAATGTTCTTGGATAACTGTTATTTTTATTATATAAAATTATTTTTATTATATATTATAAAAATAACTATGTTATTTTTATAATTACAAATTATTAATTCAGTTAATAAATGCAATAATTTTTTCACTAACTATGTATTCAATGATTGTAATAATTTATATGTACAACAAACTAATACTCAATCGAGAAAAGAGGAAAAGTGTTTAAGTGATTTTTTAATAATATATTGTTACTATGGAACGCTTACAATTTTGAGCATCTTTAACAACAAAATACTTGGATCACAGAATATATTATCCTGATGTATTCTCCGCTTGGATCTTCCACAAATAATGCACAATAAATAACTTTTTATTAAGTTCACGTCTTAAATCAATTATTTATCATATACACTATATATCAATATTATTTAATCAACAACTCAAAATATTCCCGATGCCACGTCAAATATTTAAAATTGTCACTGATTGTCACTGTCTGACTGACAGTATGCTGACAATATTCTATTCGACTGAGTGCGTTGTATGACAAAGATAAATTTGGAAATACACACACCGGCAAAATTAGCCGAACACGTTAAAAATGGGACATGTTTGATGTCTCGTATTTCATAAACCAGTGGTCCGATTTGAGTGATTCTTTTAGTATGTTATAGCCTTATTATTTAAGAATACCGGTGTAATAATATTGTTGCTAGACAGGTAAATGTCATTTTATACCGGGTGTAACAAGCATACTGTGTTTTTTTCTTAAAGTTCGGAACACCCTGTGGAATATACCAGCATATATAAAATATTAAAATTAAAACCCGATTGTAGAATTATGCTTTCTTAACATTTTCTTTTTTGATTCATTTGCATATGTTGGAAAATAAAAAAGTTATGTGCTTTAAGAACTAACCATGTTTTTTATCAATAAATCCTCATAGTAGGGGAGAAAAGTATTCTAAATTTGCAATTACCCGAGCGTTCTTGAGACCTGCAGTGGATTGTGAAGAGTGGGTGCTACAACCAAAAAAAGTTAAATTTTTTATAAAGTGTGGGACTCTCCATTTTTCAATTTAATTTTCCATTTCCACCAATCGTTTTTTCCGATTTTAGCGCCATTTATCCATAATAGGAAAAAATATTGCGAATAAAAGTTGCTTATTTTTACGTCAAGGATCCAAATCTGCAATAAAAATTGGGGGCTCCTATTTAATATTTTAATGTAACCCCCCACTCCACCTCCGTGCGGGGTCGTGTTTGGTGACATTCGGTAGATTTTTGAAAAATATTGAATAGGTGTATTTTGCAGTTTTACGATCTGATGTTCATTTCGCAAATTATCGCAGGTTTCGTATTTATAATTTTTAATTTACCCCCCACCCCTCTCCGTGTGGTGTCATGAGCCCCCACGGAGGTGGGGTGGGGGATTTAATTTAAAATCTTAAATAGGAGCGTCCAATTTTTATTGCAGATTTGGATTCTTTACGTAAAAATAAGCAACTTTTATTCGACTTTTATTCGAATTATGGATAGATAGCGCTATAATCGGAGAAAAATGATTGTTTCAAATGGAAAATTAAATTAAAAAATGAAAAGTCCCCCACTTTATGGAAAACTTAACTTAACCTCTTTCGGATTTTAGCACATACTCTTCATAGCGCTCGAGTAACTGCAAATTTAGTATACTTTCCTCCCCTACTATGAGGATTTATTGATGAAAAACATGGATAGATGTTAACGCACATAACTTTTTTATTATCTCACATAAGTAAATGAATCGAAAAGGAAAATGTTAAGCAAGCCTAAGTCTACAATCGAGCATTAATTCGAATACTTTTCATATGCTAGAATATTCCACAGGGTGTTCCAAACTTTAAGAAAAAAACACAGTATGATTGGTACACCCGGTATAAAGTGGTATTTACCTGTCTAGCAACAATATTATTACAACGATATTCTTAAATAATAAGGCTATAACATACTAAAAAAATCACTCAAATCGGACCACTGGTTTATGAAATACGAGACATCAAACATGTCCCATTTTTAACGTGTTCGGCTAATTTTGCCGGTGTGTGTATTACCACGGACATCGTGTTCATTTTTTTTTGAATCCTGAAAAAACCAATAAATATTTTTGAAACATTTAAACGCAGAATGAAAAACTATATTATTACCGAGGGCCGAAAGTCCCTTAGAATAAATAAAAAGTTTATTTTGAATGAGATATTTTAAATTACATATCACACTAAATTTTCTCTTACTTTTCACCCCTGTAACTTATTAAAATAAACATTATAGAAGTTCTCAGGGACTTTCGGCCTTCGCCGATAACGTAATATTTCATGCTGCGTTTAAATTTTTCAAAAATACTTATTAGTTTTCTCAGGATTCGAAAAAAATGAATCCCCATTTGAATAACATTGCAGCCGAAAATACGTACCCATCCTCTTAAGCAGAAAGTGCAGAAATTCAGGTGCAGAAAGTACAAAGTGCAGAAATTCACGATTTCAAATAACAAACAAGTAATAATTGGACTTCGTAAGTCCTAGGTTTCACCCAAAGTAATCGATAGTAGAACTGGAAGTCGATATTTGAACTCTTCGTATAACTTTGGGTCATCATTGTTTAAACATAAATGACTTCAAAATCGGAACTAAAGATTCAAAACTCAACTTTTCAATACGCCTCGATTGATGTGTTACATGTAGTATTTCTGCGACTATAATGACACATCTGGTTAGAACTTTTTAACCGGAAATGATATAAAAACCAAAATTTTGCATTTGTTTTTATCTTGCTAAGGCACGTCGAATGATATATCGCTTATACTATTTCGGTGACTTTAAAACAGTACTTGCGGTCTAAAACCGGAAGTCCGATGTCACATTTCTAATCTTTAATACCATCCTTGAGTTATAAGCTTTCATTCGACACCCTATTTCTCATTCTATCTGTATTAATAACGGGGAGTTGTATTCGCAGACGGACAGACAGTCATGAAACCGGAAGTGTATATTTGTTCATTATCTTGTGAAGGCGCGTCGAATAATATATCACTTATACTATTCCGGTGACTTTAAAACAGTACTTCTGGTCGCATTTCTAAAACCGGAAGTCCTAGGTCAAATTTCTCACATTTAGTACCATCCTTGGATTATAATCTTTCATTCGACACCTCATTTGTCATTCTACCTGGTATAGTGACGGAGGAGTTATATTCGCGGTCTGACGACGGACAGACAGTCTAGGTCAAATTTCTCACCTTTAGTACCATCCTTGGATTATAAGCTTTCATTTGACACCTCATTTGTCATTCTACCTGGTATAATGACGGAGGAGTTGTGTTCACAGACAGACAGACGGGCAGACGGACCTGGATGATTCTAAGTTTTCACATTTTTTCAAAATTTGGTGAAAACAATATTTGTTAGGAGGCTAATTGATCCAGTAATCCGCAGTCATATTTCCAATCGCACACATAATGTCACAACTACGTGGATTTTCAACAGAATGTTATACACACACCGGCAAAATTAAAGGAACACCTTAAAATGGGACATGTTTGATGTCTCCAATCTCCTAAACCAGTTGTCCGATGTGAGTGATTTTTTTGGTATGTTGTAACCTTATTATTTAAGAATATCAGTGTAACAACATTGTTGCTAGACAGGTAGATGTCATTTTATAGTGGGTGTAAAAATCATATTATGTTTTTCCTTCAAATTCGGAACACTCTGTGGAATACTCTAGCCTATATAAAATATTGAAATTAAAATTCTATTGTAGCATTAAACTTTCTTAACATTTTCTTTTTATTTTCATTTGATTATGTTGGATAATCAAAAAGTTAGGTATTTTAACAACTAGCCATGTTCTTCGTCAATACAGAATGTTTCTAAATAAGTGCGACAAACTTTAAGGGTTAATTCTGCATAAAAAAATAATGACAGTTTACTTTTTAAATATATGTCCGAAAATGATTCGTTTCCGAGATACGGGACGTTTGAATTTTTTCTTGCAAACTGACGATTTATTTATTGCTCTAAAACCGGTTAAGAAATGCAAATGAAATTTGGTAGGTTTTAAGAAGTAGTAATTGCGCATTTTTGACATACAATTACACACCATTGGTGTGCATACGGGATATATCTAAAATGTTTATACCCATATGCACGCCAATGGTGATTATAAAATTCCTAATTGTATGCCGAAAAAATGCGCAATAACGACCTCTTAAAACCTACCAAATTTCATTTGCATATCTCAACCGGTTTTAGAGCAATAAATAAATCGTCATTTTGCAAGAAAAAATTCAACATCCCTTATCTCGTAATCGAAGCATCTGCTGACATATGTTTATAAAGTAAACTGTCATTATTTTTTCATGCAGAATTACTCCTTAAAGTTTGTCCCACTTATTTAGAATAACCCTGTATTGATGAAGAATATGGCTAGTTGTTAAAGTACATAACTTTTGTATTATCCAACATAAGAGAATGAATCAAAAAACAGAATGTTCAGTTTTAATGCAGTTTTTATACTCTTTTAAAATGCGCAAACAAATTTTCAAAATTTCAATATACAGTGTGTTGTTTCAAGGTCACAATTACTTTATATTTTTTTTTGTTAATCCGGACCTGGATTTTTCTTGTTATTAGTGATTGGGTCGGAATGTCAGAGTTCTTAAAAAATTCAATATAATTTCAAAATTAAAGTTATAACATTGTCTGGCCGAAAAATTGAAGCGAACCATTAAACTTACTTTTTTGTGCTCTTTTCAAATATGCAAACAGATTTTCATAATTTGAATATACAGGGTGTTGTTTTAAGGTCACAATTACTTTAATAATTTTTTGTTAATCCGGACCTGGAGTTTTCTTATGGTTAGTATGTCGGTCGTTTGGGTTTTGAATGAGACATATGTGTACCAAATATCAAAAAAATATACAGGGTGGTTCTAAAGTTATGGCTTAGGAAAGAAATGGGCAAAATCGACAAAACACCCTGTAACTCGGTTATAAAAGTCGGTAGGGCAAAACATGTAGTATATCTAGAACCGGCTTGGTGACCTCGATTCACTGTTAAAGTATTTCCGTTTCCCAATGGAACACTTTGTATAAGCTAGAATATTCCACAGGGTGTTCCGAACTATAAGAAAAAAATACAGTATGATTGTTACACCCGGTATAAAATGACATTTATCGGTCTAGGAACAATATTATTAGACCGATATTCTTAAATATTAAGGCTACAACATACCAAAAAAATCACTCAAATCGGACAACTGGTTTAGGAGATTCGAAACATCAAACATGCCCATTTTTAAGATGTTCCTTTAATTTTGCCGGCGTGTGTATATACATAGAAATTTCTAGAACTCAAATTATTTTTTCTTTAAATGATTATTTATCAGTATACATATACCTAAAGGGAAATGATACAGAAATGTTGAAAAATCAATGGTGCGTTACTGAATTATTAATGTTAAAGTTCTATCTAAATATATTAGCATTAAACTGCGTTATATTGGGTGAGGTAGATAAAGGGCCTATTAGAAATATCTCGAGAACTAAAGGTAAGAGAACCATGAAAATTGGTATACAGGGGTTTTGAGGTATGAACTATTTAATGAAAATATTTTGGTCTCTCTGCTACTTCCGGTTATACCGGAAGTTAATTGTAACTTCGTTTTTTAATCGAACACCCTGTATATTTTTACATTTTTGGATTCTGCTCGATGTCTTCTTTCTTAAAATATGAAGTTTTGTAATATTGTACTGGGTAGTTTAAGATAATCATGGTTTTTTATAAATTTTGTAGCAAACTGCACACCCTGTAAAATTGTACTGATTTGATATCAAAAACTCCATTTATGTTCAAGTGATTTTTAATATAGTCTATTAATATTAAAAATTATTAATATAGCGAAATGTTTAATTTTAGTATACAGGGTTGGTCGAAACTCGGAATGAGTATTTTCTGAGTTTTCTTAAATGGAACACCCTGTATTTTAGTATTGTAATGAAATGATATTTTATAGTACTTTTTTATTTCTTAGGCATTCCCTGTACCTGTACCTAGTTGCTTTAATTTGTAAGTTATTCGTAGTTCTTTAAGCCAAACATTAAGTGCAACAAAATTTACGTGAAATTTTATTAGATTTACCGTGAAAATATTAAATCATGATAAATTTTTTGAAAATAAATACTAGATGTTAATCTAGAATGATCCTTAATTTATTAATATTGGATGAGATACCAAAATGCCTACGTTGTTAAGATTGCTGGTGCATGAAATATTAATAAAAACAAACCATATTCTACCTAGTTGGCTATGGCTTTGACCCTAAGCTTGATTAAACATTAGACATTGTATTATTTTTATAGTTCTAGTTGCTTTGTTACCATTACTAATATAAATTTTTGTAATGGGGAACTGATTAGTAAAGTTTTTGTTCTAGGAGAGTATAACAAAAATGTACTACTAGCAATAAGAATTTATCATCTGCAACTCCCTGATAGACGATAACCAAGAAGAGAAACTTTTCAAAGTTTACTAGAATAGTTTCGACGTACCTACTAGACACTTAGATTACGAGAACGTTCATACTAATATGCAGATTCTCAGTGACTCTAACATTTAAGTCATTTTAATAATTTACAATAGTTTATGTTCGATCAGATTTCTTTTAATCTAAATGTCCAGTTCGTTGAAACCGCTCTAATAAATTTTGAAAAGGTTCTCTTTTTGGTTGTCATCTATCATAGAATTGCTGATGATAAATTCTTATTGCTAGTAGCACATTTTTATATGTTATACTCTCCTAGAACAAAAAAAACATATGAATCAGTTCCTCATTAGAAAAATTCATATTAGTAATGGTAGCAAAGTAACTGGAACTTCAAAAATAATATAATGTTTAAACAAAGCAAATGTTTAAGCATATTTAGTGTCAAAGTCATAGCCAAGTCTAGATAGAATATTGTATGTTTTTATTAATATTAAACACACCAACAATTTTAACTACGTAGGTATTTTGATATATCAACTAGTATTAATAAATTAAGGGCCAGTCGAGATTAATATGTGTTTATTTTCGAAAAATTATTTATGATTGAATATTTTCACGGCAAACTTAATAAAATTTCACGTAATTTTTGTTGCAATTAATGTTTGGCTTAAAGAACTACGAATAAATTACAAATTAAAGCAGTTAGGTATAGGGAATGATTAAGAAATAAAAAAGTACTATAAAATATCATTTCATTACAATACAAAAATACAGGGTGTTCCATTTAAGAAAACTCAGAAAATACTCAATGCGAGTCTCGACTAACCCTGTATACTAAAATTAAACATTTCGCTATATTATTAATTTTTAATAATAATAGACTATATTAAAGATCACTTGAACATAAATTGAGTTTTTGATATCAAATCAGGACAATTCTACAGGGTGTGAAGTTTGCTACAAAATTTATAAAAAACCGTAATTATCTTTTAAACTACCCTGTATAATATTACAAAACCTCATATTTTAAGAAAGAACACATCGAGCAGAATCCAAAAATGTAAAAATATATAGGGTGCCCCATTTAAAAAAACGAAGTTACAATCAACTTCCGGTATAACCGGAAGTAGCAAAGAGACCAAAATATTTTCATTAAATAGTTCATACCTCAAAACCCCTGTATTCCAATTTTCATGATGCTCTTACCTTTAGTTCTAGAGATATTTGTAATAGGCCCTTTATCTATCTCACCCTGTATATAAAGGAAGTACAAGTAAAAAAATAGGTACACGAACATGTAAATAAATCCTTTTACTTTCTACCTAATATCTCACGTAAAGGTTTAGGTCTCCATTTTTTACTTTAACTGAAGAAATAGCAACCATCGGGCCATCGTGTCCCCAATAATGATACACCACCAGTATTGGAGTTAGAAATAAAGTTGGTTGGTTAATTTACACCGTGATAAAAATTACAACACAACATCGTTAGACCACAAAATTACCACTGCACTGAACGTACCTCCGTTGCTGAGTTGGAGGGGAACTGTCTCAGGTTCTGATTTTCTTTGAACTGCGTTCATTTACCGACAAAATGATGGCACAGTCCGAGTCAATCCGCGCTCGCCATAAATGGCCATAATTAGGGGGTTTGCTCTTTGACCAAGGATCGTAAATCACAAATTCTGAGCCTATTCTGACCTATATATGTGATCACTGTAACGTCCGATTAACAGTCAAACACTTTTTATAAGTTGTAAATATGACCAAAAAAGATAGCGCTACAATATCCCAAACGCTCTACCAGAGGCTCTAGGTCAAAACTGTTCCTATGACAATATATGCAAATCAAAATAAGCGGTACGCTACCTGGTGAGCATAGGAGTAACTAAAGATATTGATAATTTTCTTCCATTTTGCTTTGAGTTTGTGCGTTTGTATAAATATATTTTCGTCTTAAAAGTAATTTGATAACTATGAATCGTTCAAATCGGTATTGTTCCGTTTCTCAATGTTCCTCTTGGGAAAAGAAAAATTCAAATGTTTCTTTCCACGCTTTCCCCCAAACTGGGGAAAAATATCCTGTACGAATAGAAGGAAAATTGGGAAGTAAAGTATTAATGAATAGACAGGAAGCTTGGAAATTCAAACTGAATATTTGATATGATGAACATAATAATCCTTATTTAATCATTAACATAATAATTATAACATGCACCAATAATTCGAAATTTTTAAAATAATCTAGCCTTACGTCAAATTGTTACAACAGTGTTACACTGAATTGAGAAAAAATATACGTATTGTCTTTCTAAGATATAAAATAAATGCACAATAGTACATTCGTTCACGATAAAAGTCTCTAATATTACAAAATAAATTTAATATAACAAACAATACTAGGTATTCACACTCTGAAAAACATTCAACAAATACAAAACTCTGCAAAACTCCAATGAAGAATGTCAATATTTATAGTTCTACAATTATTGCTCACTTTGGCGCTGCAATTTTATTTTCGGTTGCCTATAGTTAATTATCTAAGATCCATAAACATTTTGTACAATCTGTAGTTGTTTACTTTTGTTATTTATATTTTGTTCCGTCGCTAATAACCTTTTGGTGGATGCGCCTTCTTTTTCTAATAAAAAAAACAAATTCTGAGCAAAGTACGCTATTTCACGTTGTGCTGATTCCCGTCTTCAGTTTTTATCTTTTTCTGTACATTTCTTTATTTTCTATTTCGCAAAGCGTGTCACGCCACGTTCCGTTGGAATCCGCTCTTATAAAGGTACTAAGTGCGATATTTTACGATCTATTCTACTATAAATCAATTAAGAATGAATATTTTCAAATGAAATCAATTAAGATTGCGGTTAAGTGTATTACGTATAGTGCTATAATTATTATACCATACATATAATTATTTTGAATTTCATAACTTTAGTAGTAAAATAAACAATTAAGTTAGGTATCTAGCTATTTATAGTATTTTTTATCAATGTGTATGTTCCAAATGTGAAATTTCTCTAATCAATACTAAGTATAAAATGTTGGCTTTAGTGTTTCTAAAAGTTTACTATATACGCCGAAAAAATAGTTAATGACTGTCAGTTTGGTTTCAGGCTTGGAAAATAGACGATTCATCAAATATTTACTAAAAGAAAGTCTTCCAAGACTTGGCAGTATAACCCAGACGTACATTGGATCTTTATACAGTGCGTCCATAAAGTAACGCATAAATTCATTATTTCATAAATCGGCGACTTTAAGGAAAAATCCCGAAACAGGTCGATTTTTATTTTTAAATTACGATTTTTTTGGCATATATGGCATACTTGTGACGTCGTCCATCTGGGTGTGATGACGTAATCGATGTTTTTTTAATAAGAATAGGGATATTGTGATAGCTCATTTGAAAGGGTATTCAATTATCTATTCAGTAATATAAACCTTAATATAAAAATTTATAAAGCGTGTTAAATTTTTTTTTAAATAATTGAGACAAAAAGAAGAATGTATGTAAATTGTTTCATTTAAAATATGTACGTTTTACTGTTGTCAGAAAACAAGAAAAAAAATGTTTATTTGACATATAAATATTGTTTTTCACTTAAATTCAATGTTAAAGCTGCCACCCACCTGGCAATCAATGTTTATTTGTCAAACAAAATTTTTTTCCTGTTTTCTGGTAACAGTAAAACGTATTTTAAATTAAATAAATTACATAAGTATATTCTTCTTTGTCTGAATTAATTTAATTAAAAAATTTTTTTTGAACACCCTGTATACATGATTATGTCAATGTTTATATTATTGAATAGAGAATTGAATACTCTTTCAAATGAGCCATCACATGGCCCCTATTCTCATTTTAAAAAAACAAATTACGTCATCACGCCCAGATGGATGACGTCACTAGTATGATATATATGCCAAAAAATCATAATTTAAAAATAAAAATCGACCTGTTTCGAGATCTTTCCTTTAAGTCACCGGTTTCCGAAATAACGAATTTATGCATTACTTTATGGACGCACTGTAGATTTTAAACAGGCTTATTCAATTAATCGTCTAAAATTATGGAATGCGTTGGTTGAGCTACCTAAGAAACTAGCTGCGGTAACGCGAATATGTGTAACTACAATGTGTGTGAATGTGTGTACAAGTTGCATAGCATATGAGGGAAAACATCAAATGATTTCTGCGTAAATTCTGGACCGAGACTGAGAGCTCTGCTGTCCCCATTGTTCATTAAGCTGTCATTAGAATATGCCATGCGAAAAATTTATCCGAAAATCAAATCAGACTCCAGGGTTGCTACCAGCTCTGGTAGCAAAGACCGTTCTCACCGTAAGACTGGTGATGTCGTAGTTGAAATAGCACAACCGACATTAAGGTCGGTACACGTATGCAAGTAGAACAGTTCGCGAACTGCTCGCGTACAGTTCGTTGAAAATATATTTACAACGAACTCATTGCTAACTCATCACGATCTATGGAAAGCAACGAACCAACTTGTGCGAAGTTTATGTAAATGATTCATTTAATTTGTAATTTGGGTATTGATTACATTGTGTTTCTCACGTTTATTATCTTATAGGAATACGTCATTCACACAATCTCGATGCGACGACACGAACAGACAATATAGTTGCGAACGCCGTTGTCCAAATTGAACTGCGAATTGTGCGAATATCCTTTGTGTTCGTCCCAAAAACTGACAGGGCGTTAGTGACGTGGTCAGACCCGGAGAGGCTGGAAGTGACGAATGAACAACTCATAAGCCTCGAAATCCTGCCGTACAAATTATAGGTACTAATATAGCGTTCGCATACAGTTCGGATCGCATATGTATACGCGGCTTAAGAATTTGAAACGGGTGTTAAAATGGAATGATTAGAATTTGGCATTAATTAAATATTAAATTAAATTTTAGCAAACTTACTTAATCAGTAGACCCATTTGAACCTTTGGGTGTTAGGCTATTTTAGCCTAAATTGACTATATTTAGTATTTCGTCTCAAAGTAAGACTTCATTAATAAAGTGTTCTTAAAGTGTGTAAACAAAAATCACAATTGATGAGTGAAAGAACAATTTTAGCAGCAACAGCAACAAGATAAAGTATTTTATTGACTATTATTTCATTGATTGTTTTAGTTAGTTGTGTTACATGAATGATGTTTATAGTTTGCGTACGTACGTTATTCAAAAAACAAATCACCAGGAACGCTTTGAATCGGAAATTACCAGTAATAATTTCTGTTTATCGTTATCCGTACTCGTAATTCAAAGAGCAAATGTAAATTTCACGTAGACAATTGATAATCTAGGAGCTGTAGTATTTATTTTCAGTTGATCGTTGGAATTAAAAATTAATGGCTTGTTTTTATGGATTTCGGCAATCGTAAATAGAAATGAAAGGGCATATTATAATTTATCGTTTTGGAAGCGTTATGTTTTGTATTTATACAGGTGTTTTATAAAATGTTTCTCTTCAAATGTTTAAAAAAACATGACTGCTCTAACGTCGACCTGGTATAATTGAATCTTTTTGGCCTCCAATATAGGTCTTGTACTGAAAATGAAAGGTCTAATTAGTCTGTTTGCTGTTGATGCTTTTCTCTTGACTTTTGAGTGTTCCTGGTGAGCACTGGTGCTCTGAGGAGATTTATGAAATCGAAATGCGCATAAGTACATAATGGAAGCCCTATCCTGAAATCAAATCTGAATCATCTTCTACTTTAACTATATAAATACTTTCATACGAAATAACAAGACTTTTTTTTTCTTTTAGTTATAAGGAAGGCACTTTAGCTTATTTTTTTCCCGATCACGAAACAATTCATTTACGATTGCGAACTAACTGGTGAAATTAATTGGCAAACCAAAAACAGCAATGCACATTTTTAACCCTGCGTTAGTGCGGTGGTTAAATATTACACGACGGGACGTTAGTGCGACGGGATGTGTAGAACCGAAATAAAAATAGTCAAGAATACAAAGAAAAATTTGAAAAAATAAAAAAAGTCGCAGAAATAAATATAACCGTAGTCTTTACTAAATGCGTTTATTCCTTTGATCTAAAAAATACTAGTAAATTAAAAAAAATTCAAATAATATTATTCTGAATATGGGGTGTGAGACTTACTTGATATCTTAGTTTCTCATGTGCATACAGTGAGGACGATTGAGTTGGAATAAATTCATTTTCTCGAGAACGGGCAATTTTGGAGAGAGATCCCAACGCAGGTCGATTTTTGAAGATATTCTTCTTTAGCGACGAATCGATCGAGGGTAAAATTTGATTTACCACGCGCATGCGCACACCGACAGTATGGTATTAGTGGTTATACGGGCTCTGATTGGGTGTTGAAATTTTGAAATGATCTGTCAACAATTGTTCAATATGGAGATTATCGGTAAACAAAAATATTGTATAATATTAGTTTTTATTGATGTGTGGACAGAAATAAAATCAAATTTAAAATTATAGTGACTTTAATAGTTTTGAAAAGCCGCAGGTACGTAATTCTAAATGTTTGAGTTGGAAATACCTAATAGTTTCAATACCTATCTATTAGGAAAATGTAAACAAAATAATGTAGTTACCTATAGGGCTTTTCATCGATTGTCATTTGTTTCGAGCTTCCGTCATATGTTGTATAATCTGTGTATATTAGGTTTGTTCTAGCAAACAGTCAAACTAGTCAGAAACTGTCAGCAAACAGTTGTTCAGTGAGAGAACATAATAGAGTCACCAATGCTATCCCCTCTACTCGCGCTGGTCCACTATTCGCTGATGGTTTCAAACCGTTTGAAACTGATGCTAGAACAAACCTAATATTAATATAGCCGGATTATTTGACAAATGACAGAAGCTTGAAACAAATGACTGTGAATGAAAAGCCCTATTAGTAGGCAATGCTTTAATTTACATAATCTGATTACGAACAAACTTTCTACAAATCTTCATCTCATATATTGTTTTCTTACACTATATTTTGTTGTATTTTATTTCGACAAAAATCATACTAATAATTTTATTAAATTCATATAAATTTATGGTGTAAACGTTTAGTTTGTGTATATTCCCACATGACGTACACGCGGATGTGGTCTAGTTTGAAATGCCGTCAGCTTTCGTACAGCGCGGTAGACGTGAAGTGAGTTCGAGCCCCAAGCAAGTTATTATTTTTTTATTTTTTTTTATAGATTTTATGATTGTAAGTATATTATTATATAATTTTTGAAGATATTCTTCTTTTTTGAAAGTGGTAGATAAGAAAGTTAGTTTGATTTTTAAATAAAATAAGTACAAATAACCTTTTAAGTATATTTACTTCGTTTAAATTACCTATAATAGAAGAATATCTTCTTTTGTGCGTACAAAGTACACACGCATTCTTTTTTGTTTTTAAATTATGATTTTTTGGCATATATATCATACTAGTGACGTCATCCATCTGGGCGTGATGACGTAATTGATAATCTTTTTAAATGAGAGTAGGAGATGTGATAGCCTATTTGAACGGGTATTTAATTCTCTAGTTCTAGTTAGTAATATAATCATTAACATAATTATGTATACAAAGTGAACAAAAAAATAATTTTTGATTTAAATAAATTAATGCAAAAAGAAGAATATATTGTAATTTATTTAATTTAAAATACATTTTACTGCTGTCAGAAAACGGAAAAAATGTTTATTTAAAAAATAAACAATGCTTTCCGCTTAAATCAAATGATCAAACTGGTAAGAGGCAGGTGGGTGGCAGCTTTAACATTGAATTTAGGCGAAAAACAATATTTATTTGTCAAATAATTTTTTTTCTGTTTTTTGACAGCAGTAAAATGTATTTTGAATTAAATAAATTACAATATACCCCATTCCAAGAATATACGACTGTGTTGGATTATTTCGACAACGAATATTTTATTGTGCAAAATATGAAGAACGAAAATAAATTGCAAATTACATTGCTGTTTATTGGAATAATTATTAGAGCCATTTACTTTCGTACTTCTTATGTTGCACACTGAAATATTCGTTGTCGCGATAATCCAAAACAGACGTATGTTGGTGGAGTGAACCATATATTCTTATTTTTGCATCAATTTATTTAATTTAAAAATAATTTTTTTGGTCACACTGTATAAATAATTATGATAATGATTATATTACTGAATAGACAATTAAATAAACTTTGAAATGAGCTATCACACGACCCCTACTATAATTAAAAAAAAAAAGAATGTATGTGTACTTTGTACGTACGTAAGAAGTTATACTTCTATTATATGATTTCAACGAAATTAATATACTTTAAACTTTTTATTTATATTTTATTTAAATATTAAACTAATTTTAATACTTACTACTTCTCAAAAAATTTTATTAAAACAGTGCCAAAAATTAAAATAATAAAAGAATAAAACACACAAACAAACACATTGAAAAATACCACAAATGATTTCTGAACAATGTAGGAAAAAATTTTAACTAAATACGTATTTTCTGAAAAAAAATTATATAATAAATAAACTTACAATCATAAAATGTATAAAAAAAAATAAAAGTTTTCATTGGGGTTCGAACCCGCTTAGCAGCGGAGTTAGTATTGAAATTCATTCACCTTAAACTTTTACCCACGAAGACCATGTGTCATCATGTGCGAAGATCAACTAACTAAACGGATTAAACTTTTGACGGTTCTGAATTTAACCAAATTATTTAGATTTTGAATTGAAATTATTTAGAATTGAAAGAAATATTAAAATACAACAAAACATAGAGTAAGAAAACAATATATTAGGTGAATATTGATAGAAATTTTGATGGTATTGTCGAAGCGAAGATCGGTGGAATATGCGCATTTTATCAATGAAATTCGATATTTTTAAGATATTCCAGAAGCCGCTATAGATAAAATGTTTTAACGACCTATTCATCATTCAGAATTACTCAACGGATATTAGTACAGTTAAAATAATTAAGACAATAACCGGACAACATTGATTTAATGAGTAAAATTTAGTTTTTGTTTACTTTAATGACAAAAAAAGCAAGCCCATTAGCAGAACCCAATTAAAAATTAGTTTGCACATCATATTTGAAACATTATTTGGCTGAAAAATCTCATTTTTGTTGGCAAAAAAATATATTAATTTGTTTGGACTAAATTACAGTTGTGCTTATCTTAAAAAGGATATGTTACTATCAACATTCGCACAGTGTTGCCAAACTGAATTTTGTTATTTTGGGTGTAAATTTTTTCCACGGATCTCCGAGGGTACTATAATCAAATTATGTAAATCAAAGCATTACCTACATACTATTTTGGTAGGTTCTTTTTAAATTTTTCAAATAGGTACCTATGAAATTTTTTATTAGGATACTGGAACATTTACAATTATTACGTACCTGTCGCTTTTAAAACTATTTAAAAAGTCACTACAATATTGTAAACTTGTTTTTTTCTCTGCCATCACAACAATAAAAACTAATATACACAACATTAATTTGTTTATCCAAAATCTCCATATTGAACAATTATTGACAGATGATTTTAACACCCAATCAGATCCCGTATAACGTTTATACCATGCTGTCGGTGTGCGCATGCGCTCAGTAAAATAAAAATTTACCCTCGTGCCTAAAGAAGTATAACTTCAAAAATCATCGATTACGTCATTACGCCCAGATGGATAACGTAACTAGTATAATATATATGCCAAAAAATCATAATTTAAAAATAAAAATCGATCTGTTTTGGGATTTCTCTCCAAAATTGCCCATTCTCGAGAAAATGATTTATTCCAACCCAAATGTCCTCACTGTACCTATATAAAAAATATAATTTTTTAATAGCTAGTTGTATTAATATGTAATATATTTTGTTTCAGGTATGTACCAGATTCGATTAATTTTACAAGCTATCTGAGTGAGTATCGCATCTATAATAATTATCAACACTGAAGACAGTAAATTTGAACGCTATTAACATTTTTTCATACTAAGAAAAATTATATGTTCATGGACTAGGTATATGTTTTTGTTAAAAGTTATAAATACGTAATTGAGAAATTTTAGTAGATTTATTTTTTCTGTATCACTGATCTCTCTCACTTCTCTCTATTACTTATCAGGTGATAGACCAGGGCGCATCTGTAAAAATATTAGTACATTTGGATGTTGAGAGGTGACTCGTATTTTTTTGCAGAAATTGCTTGAAAATAACTCATATAATAATATTTGAGTTATCCTCCCACTCAAAAAGGTCCGGAACATTGTTTAAATAATCAAAATGTCAAAAAATGAAGGAAAAATTCGATTTTTTTCTTCGTTTTTGATTATAACTTTAAAAGTATTCATTTTCGAGAAAAGTTGCACTGGTATAAAAGTTGTGTAACTAAATTTTCCACAATATAGAGTTTGTTAAAAATTTTAAAACTTGTCACCCTTGTTGTAAAATAGCAATAATTGCGAAAAAACATAAAAAACAAGCATTTTACGTTTTTTAACCATTTATGATACACTTAGGACCTTCATATTTCACCCAGAAAAACTTTATGATATGGTAAAACAATACTGTAAATTTCATTAAGATCGGTTTAATAGATTTTGCAAAATAAATTTTGCAATCCAGCTTTCGCAAAAAAATTTTATTTTTTCAAAATGTTGCAGCACTGAAAATAAAGCAGACAGCAAGTTGAATTTTTTTTACGTATAAAAGAATACTGTACATTTCATTTGCAATTTGCAAAATTACAATCGGTTAACTACCACGGCGTCAGGAATGTTTTTAAATAAACATTAATTTTTGGTGCTACGCGCAGGACAGCGGATACGTTCGCTCTAATTGGGCATTCCAATGACCTTTGATGATTGATAAATTTTAATTTTTAGTACATTTCGAAATAATTAAATAAATTTGTTTATTGCAAGTGTATTATTTTTTTAAATATTTGCAATTGTTTAAACAGTTTTTCACAAACAATAATCAAATTAGTTTGATTTTTGTGGAATTAATATATGAACATAAAACAAAATATATAGTAAGAAAATAATATATTAGATAAAGATTGGAAGACATTTTGGTGGAAATCAACTTGTGTGAATCGAACACCGCTGTCCTGCGCGTAGCACCAAAAATTAATGTTGATTTAAAAAATTCCTGACGCCGTGGTAGTTAACCGATTTTAATTTTGCAAATTGAAAATGAAAGGTACATTATTCTTCTTTTTGTAAAAAATATTTTAACTTGCTATTTGCTTTATTTTCAGTGCTGCAACATTTTGAAAAAATGAATTTTTTTGCGAAAGCTGTATTGCAAAATTTATTTTGCAAAATCTATTGAACCGATCTTAACTAAATTTATAGTATTGTTTTATGATATCATAAAGTTTTTCTGGGTGAAACATAAAGGTCCTATGTGTAGCAGAAATGGTTGAAAAACGTAAAATTCGAATACTTGTTTTTTATGTCTTTTTCGCAATTATTGCTATTTTGCAAGAAGGGTAACGATTTTAAAAATTTTGAACCAACCTTATATTGTAGGAAATTTAATTACGCCATTTTTATTTTAGTGCAGCTTTTCATTTATTGACATTTTGATTATTTAAACAATGTTCCGGACCTTTTTGAGTGGGAGGATAACTCAATTATTATTATATGGGTTAATTACAAGCAATTTCTGCAAAAAAATTAGAGTCATCTCTCAACGTCCATCTTAAAACAGATCCGCCCTGGAGTATAATTAATATTCTGCTAAATAGGATTAGGCGAACTATTAAGAAGCTTAGAAGCCACAATTAAAAAAACCCACGTTTTTGATTTGAACCTGTTTCTACGATGTTTTAATGCCCCAAAGGACTTAGTTACTTCAAATTAAATACAACCTCTAAAAAACATTGATTTGATCTATTTTGAAGTTTATAAAATTGGGAAAATTACCTAAAACCCCTAAAAACAGTTTTTCGGGTTTTTGAAAGTGAACATTACAGAATTTCTGAAAAAAATTAGAAATTTAGTTTTTGATAAAATATTCAAAGTAAAAAAAATGGATCTCCCCAAAAAAAGATAAGAAAATGTGTTTTGAGCAGGATTGGCAGGTTTAAACCAACATGCTTAAAACCTTGGTTTAAACCAAACGTGGTTTTTTCATTGTTAATTACTATTATTTTATAAAATAATTTATTTATTTTTAAAGTATTTAGACTTATAATTTTATTAAATTAGTATTTAGACTTAAATTTATTATAATTTGTATCAAATATACCTGGTTTAAACCAAAAAACCGGATTTTTTTGAAAAAACCTTGGTTTTTGCCAGTGATGTGGCTCCCATATCACGGTATTATGATTTATATATAATGTAAATTATGATTTTTTGGCATATATATCATACTAGTGACGTCATCCATCTGGGCGTGATGACGTAATTGATGATCTTTTTAAATGAGAGTAGGGGTCGCGTGATAGCTTATTTGAACGGGTATTTAATTCTCTATTTAGTAATTTAATCATTAACATTAATTATGTATACAAAGTGAACAAAAAAATAATTTTTGATTTAAATAAATTAATGCAAAAAGAAGAATATTATATTGTAATTTATTTAATTCAAAATACATTTTACTGCTGTCAGAAAACGGAAAAAAATGTTTATTTAACAAATAAACAATGCTTTTCGCTTAAATCAAATGATCAAACTGGTAAGAGACAGGTGGGTGCAGCTTTAACATTGAATTTAGGCATTAGGCGAAAAACAATATTTATTTGTCAAATAACATTTTTTTCTGTTTTCTGGCAGCAGTAAAATGTATTTTAATAAATAAATTACAATATATTCTTATTTTTGCATGAATTTATTTAATTTAAAAATATTTTTTTGGCCACACTGTATAAATAATTATGTTAACGATTATATGTTGAATGAAAGCTTATAACCCAAGGATGGTACTAAAGATGAAAAATTTTACCTCGGACCTCCGGTCGCAAGTACGCGTTCTAAAGTGACCCAAGAATTATAAGCGATATATGATTTGACGTGCCTTATCAATATGAGAACAAATGTATACATACTTTTAATTTTTATAATTATTATTTCTGGTTAAAAAGTTCTAACCTTAAGTGCCATATTATAGTCGCAGAAATAGTACCTACACGTAACATATCAATAGAAGCGTATTGAAAAGTCGAGCTTGAATCTTTAGTTCCGGTTTTGAAGTTATTTCCGTTTAAACAGTTATGGCCTAAAGTTTTCTAAAAATAACTCAAAATTAGTGAAATCATAATATACATATATCAATCGAGGCAAAGCTAGACGAAGAGTTCAAAGTTCTACGTTCGGTCCCTTTGGGTGATCTAGGACTTACGAAGTCCAGTTACTTGTTTTGCGGCATAAATACCTTTATAAGCGAAAAAGTAATGGTACAGAGGTGTACATACTCTGTACCTGTTATTTTGAATGAATAATTCTAGATTTTCAAAACTTATTAATATTATGTAAGTATGACTATTTTAAACTGGTTTTATGATTTGGTGAAATTAAATATTTTTTTCTACAACCACTATTCAAAGTGCACTTTTCTGCACAGTTTTATGTTAACAAAGTTGATATTACTCACAGTATAAGATCCATGACATTGTGCGCAGAAAAATGACGCCCCTGTGCAGAAAAGAACTTTCCGGCACAGAAACGTCACCCCTCCGCACACCAATGTCACAAATCTCAACTGTGAGAAAATATCACAGTACCATTACATTCCACAATAAAATGACAAATATAATTATACAATGTTTAGATGAACTGGTTTTATGATATTAGATTTGATAGTGCTTTTGAAAAACGCTGTGTCTAGGTACACGCTAACGTGTACGCAAATAAAAAAAGTTAGGTACACGCTTAAACGTCATCAAGTTAGTGATGTCATTATTTAGCGTGTACTATGACTGGGTTTTTTTGGTACACGCTAATTATTTGAGTCGGTGGTGTGCTGTGGTATTAAGTATCTGTAAGTATCGCGAGTGTCAGAGTGTGATTAGAATTTGTCTAATCGCATTATGTTTACACTTTAATATTGATTTGTAAAGAATTTCCTTATTTTTTATTGTTTTTTTTAATTAACTATGGAGTGTGGACAATTATTTAGTTCTTTTAATGAGTTTAACAACATTGTAAAATAGTATGAAAAAGATAAGAGAAAAAAATTCGTGATTAAGGGTAGCAGAAGTAATAAGATAAAATATACGGTGCGATTGATTATTGTGATAAAGCTCAGTAGATCCGCTTATAGTAATAGATAGCAATAAAAGTTAGTAACAAAAATTTTAGCAAACTTTGCGTTCGATAATATAGTGGCAGACCAAACCTGTTTTTTTAAATGGAACACCCTATATTTTATTTTATGTTCGAAATCTTCTTAACTTCCATATCACAAAAATATAAAGGTTTATTATGTTATACAGGGTATTTACAAAGTTATAACCAATTTTTTATGAAAATCGTAACAAGTTCAACTCCCTGTATAAATAAAAATAAACACCACAGCAAAAATAAACACCAATATAAACTGGTATAATTAACTTACGTATAAAAATTATTTTAGCAGTATATTTTGTATATAACAGTATATCATGTTAACTAATAATTATCATGTTAAATAATAATAATTTTGCTAACCTTACCTGAATATAAACTTTTATATGCATATTGTTTTATTACAATTAAGTTTGAAACATCTGAATAGTTTTGCTTCCCTTCCCCTTCCCTTAATAAAAATATTTTCTATTACACAAACACTAAACATATCAAAATAGCGTGTAACAAAATATAAAGTCACTACGCACTAGGCACGCTAAATAATGACGTCACTGGATTGATGAAGTTTAATTCGCGTGTACCCAACTTTTTTATTTGCGTACACGTTAGCGTGTACCTAGACACAGCGTTTGAAAGAAGAACCGATTTAACTCATGTCCGAGAAATCTGCAAAATTCGCTACTTTAACACATTATTTTTGAACACATTTGGTATTTTACAAATGACTACTTCATTCTGAGTAACGTTATATATTCTGTTTACATCTGTGGTTAAAGTGTAGACAAATATATAACCTGTAAGACAATTATTATACTTAATTATCGAATAGAAATTAAATTATGGACCTTACAACTGTTTTATTTTACAATGTTATTCTAATAAACATTTTATAATTATCAATTAACCAATAAGGATTTAGCAACCTCAGCAAGATACGTCGAATGAAGTAGGTATGGTGTAAATCCGTGACTGCATAAATATAACGTCAAATGTGACATTATTTTGTATCTAATAATTATTTAAAATAGTTTAAATTCAAACAAATTCAGTCAGTGCATTCATTTTTTAACTGATTTCTGTGTAATTTGTTTCGAATTAAGGAATTCTCGTACACCTTAGGGTAAAACGAGTAACTGATTATATATATAAGGAATTTAAATTGATTAGAATTTATAATTTATTATTATAATAAATCGTCGTTTGGAAATTGTGATTTTTATTTTTAGCAAAAACTGTGGTTGTAGAAAAAGTATAGTGTGTAACACGTGCAGAAAGGCAATTTCTCACTCAATAGAATTGCGGCACTCGCTTGCGCTCGAACCGCAATTTTTCAAACTCGTGAGAAATTAGTACCTTTCTGCACCTGTTGCATAATATACTATTCTTAGCATTATAGATGTTTGACAGAACTGTCTAAGTGTAAGTAAAATTTTATATAATAATCATTAATCTGCAAGGTCCTGACCTATCACATAGTGTAAATTTGAAGGTCTTGCAAATACACTATTCCATTCCAATACCGTTTAAAAATATTGTGTGAATGAACGAAAAGAAAATTCTCTCGGGCCAGTAAGTAAAAAGCTAACGACTTATAAGTTGGTCAGTCTTATTGAAGTCAGTTACCGGCGCGCGGCGTTCCACATCATATAATCGTATTGTCGAAGCGAAGATCGATGGAATATGCGCATTTTATCAATGAAATTCGATATTTTTAAGATATTCCAGAAGCTGCTACAGATAAAATGTTTTAACGACCTATTAATCATTCATAAATACTCAACGGATATTAGTACAGTTAAAATAATAAAGACGATAACCGGACAACATTGATTTAATGAGTAAAATTTAGTTTTTTTTTACTTTAATGACAAAAAAAGCAAGCCCATTAGCAGAACCCAATTAAAAATTATTTTGCACATCATATTTGAAACATTATTTGGTTGAAAAATCTCATTTTTGTTGGCAAAAAAAATATATTAATTTGTTTGGACTAAATTACAGTTGTGCTTATCTTAAAAAGGATATGTTACTATCAACATTCGCACAGTGTTGCCAAACTGAATTTTGTTATTTTGGGTGTAAATTTTTTCCACGGATCTCCGAGGGTACTATACCAGTAGTAGGAGACGGTGTGATGTCACTTATTCGGCAATTCTTTACGGAGTCAATTTAGCAATTTGACTGGTTCATTAAAATTCGCGAAGGATAGTCAAGGCAATGTCAATGACACCGAAAGTTGATTTTGAACAATATTTTGTGGGTTTGTTTTTAACGATCAATGCCAAAACCAGCATGAAACAGTCGGTGTGTTTGTTGTAATGGTTGACGAAACACGATATTTTATTAATTTGTGAATGTTGTTTATATAGTACACACTATCAATATTTCGTTCATTGAAACTCATATCTCTTTGAAAGATTATCATCATCATACAGCCTATGTTTTGAAAGATTTGCCAAATAACATTCCTCATCTCACCTTCCCTGTATCCATACGATATTCCTAAATCATTACTAGGTTGAAATTACATCATGGTCGTTTCCCGACACACTTACATAAAATAAAATAAATTAATAGATTCGTCTTTATGTTCTTGCAATAATATGTCGATAGGCGACTTAAACCATAAATTTTTCGACTGCACTAAATATACACTTGAAACATTGGAACTAATGATGGAATTAAATAATATAAAATTTCCTCTTCCAGTAAATATTTCAGCACTCCTTGCTTCATTTGATAAAAGAGTCTATGACATATTAGTTAATTTTTGTGATTAGGGCGAAAGTGCGAAAGTAGACATTTGATCTTTCTTAGGTTATAATCTGTGACTTTGTCTGATGCCAAACACACATAGCCTATGTTTGCGTCCACTGCTGGACATATGCCTAGTTAAGGTGTTTCCAATTAGTTTTGTCCTGTCGTTCACTGCTGGACATATGCCTAGTTAAGGTGTTTCCAATTAGTTTTTGTCCTGTGCTGTTGCAACCCAATTCGTCGAGATTCTCTTGATGTCATCTAACCATCGCCTGACAGGTGTGCCACAAGATATGCATCTTCCTTTTTAAGATATGGACGTTTAACCCTGTCAGTTCCGGTGACGCGTACGCGCGTCCAAGTATTACTATGGACTAGTGCCATGGACGCGTAATTGCTTAAGTATTCAAACGAAATTATTTCTGCCGGCACAGGAGCTAATGTTGGAATTATTAAAGCTAAGCTGAAATGGTTAATCGCGCATTACTCATTGTAAGTGGTCAATTTTAACCAATTGAAATCCTTACGCAAATTTGCCAAAACGTGAATACAATAAATTTACAGTTAAAAATATTTTTGGATAAATATTCAGTATCTTTTATATCCAGTAAATATCCAGTATTTTTCATTGATATCATCAAAGTATCTTTTTTATATATCACATAAGAAAAATGAGTTCATGAATGTCAGCAACATTTTTTTCCGCAACGTAATTGTTTTGTTCTAATGGCGGCATTTATTTGAAACCGATATCGATGATCAATCGACAAGAGGTTTTGGGTCAATTTTACATTCCCTACGAATTCTTGAATTGGAAACTTCAATTACCAAAATAATTCAAAAATATGAATTGTTATTACAGATCAAAAAGGTTGTAATTAATCAACATATCAAGTATGTAGAGATAGTGCAAACACTCCTGACCATGGAGCTGCGCGAAAACGGTCAAAATTCACGGAAAGGCAGAAATGTTCTATTGTAGATGTAGATACAGTGCGTTTCGCATAGAAGTGGGGACTAAACCAAATTTCGTCAACTGCGCCGTGGTCACGAGTGTTTGCACTATCTCTACTTACTTCCAATCTCAAAGCACAACTTTAATTCAATTAACCAATAATTTATTATAACAACATATTTGTGCAGTGTGAATTTACATAATACAGTAGCAATTCCTTGGTAAAAATTGCGGAATGGGACGTTTTATCGCCGCCGGTTCATCGCTGCCGTTTCGACGCCACCGATTCATCGCCAGTCCATTTCATCGCCGTCCGTTTCATCGCCATGCGTTTCATCGCCAGTTAGTCAGTTGATTTTGTATTATGGGAGATAACTCGACACGACGCGACGTTAAATTCAGTTCAAAACTTATGTCAATTAAACAGATATTAAAAATATTATATTTACTGTTCTATTTCTACTTCCCCTAAATTTTATACTAAATATGTAGTACTAAATTTGTAGTGTTAAATGGCCTTTGTAGAAATAATATGTTCAAATTTATGTAGTGTTAGGTTGGGTTAGATTAGGTTAGGTAATTTCCAAGAATTCCTAATTAATATTAAAAATAACTAATAAATGTAACTGTCGAAAATTGGTCGGAAATTCGGAAATAAATCAGTTAGCGATTAACTGACTGGCGATGAATCGGCCGGCGATGAATTGGCGGCGATGAAACGTCCTAGACTCCTGGGTTTGATTGATTTTGGTATTTTGCTTAATCCAAAATAATAATATCATCTTTTTCTCCCCCATGTGTTTTGATCTAAGGGGGACACATTTTTACGGTACATACATCTGTCATTTGTCAACCCCCTCCCTTCCACTTCCCCATTCCTTATTTTTAAATAGGGAATAGGGATCGTGTGCTAGCTCATTTGAAAGGTTTTCAATTCTCTATTCATTAATATTAACATTGACATACCTAATTATTTATACAGGGTTTCCAAGAAAAATGATTTTGAATTAAATTAGTTGACACAAAAAGAAGAATGTATGTAATTTAATTCAAAATACATTCTACTGCTGACAGAAAACAGAAAAAAATGTTTATTTGATAAATAAACATTGTTTTTTTGCTTAAATTCAATTTTCAACCTACCAAGAGACAGATGGGTGGCAGCTTGAACATTGAAATTAAGCGAAAAGCAATGTTTATTTATCTAAAAACATTTTTTTCTGTTTTGTGACAGCAGTAGAATGTATTTTGAATTAAATAAATTACATACATTATTCTTTTTGTGTCAATTAATATAATTAAAATATTTTTTCTTGGACACCCTGTATAAATAATTATGTTAATGTTTATATTACTCAATAGATAATTAAATAAGCTTTCAAATGAGCTAGCACACGACCCCTATTCCCTATTTAAAAATAGGGGGTGGGGAAGTGGAAGGGGGGGCTGGCAAATGACAGATGTATGTACCGTAAAAATGTGTCCCCCTTAGATCAAAAATCGACCTGTTTCGCCATTTCCTTAAAATCTAATAACTACTGCCAAATATCGAGGTGAACTGTTTTCTTTGGCCCACCCTGTATACTAAAGTTATGAATTTTATCATAATAACAATTTTAATCATTATAATTCAGCGAACAAAATAATGCAATTATTATTGTTCGTTACACTTTCTACTCATAATTTCTCTAACAAATGAAATAATGTACGTGAAACACCGTTTAATAATAAAATATTGTGTATGCTAGTAGTGATTAATATGTTTTGTTCATGACTCCCTCGTAAAAATAATAATATGGAAGGCGGATGTAATTACTTTTATAGCATTCAGGCTGGACAACAAAAAGTATCAGTTCCAGATTTAGATGGGATGGCTATATGAAAATTTGTTCTTTTTTCGTGTTAAGGCGGAGACAGATATCCGCGCCGCGAACTCCGCGCCGTGTGTGCGCCGCGCGTTCGTGGCGCGGTTATTGTTCGTTAAAATTTTTCATTTTGACGATCCAGAGGAAACTTACGAACGTTTAGTAATTGTAGATAATCATGTCTCTGTCCTGTACTTCTACTACATCTTATTTTGGTATTGTTCTGAAACTATTTTCTTGTGTCATCTTATGCAATTTACTATTTTATGTGGAATAAGCCACAGTTTGGGAACATTTCGGGAACTACCTTTTTCGCTTCCTGGCAACACAAATATAATGGTAGGGGAGCCCAAGCGGGGATTTTTGCAGTTACTCGAGCGCGTCAGATTATCATAAGGGGAGAAACGTGGTACCCTGCAGATGTACCTCCACCATATATTGGCTCTTAACACAGGGGAGTTCGTTCAGGGGGGGCCCGAAAAAAAATCTATCCTTAAAATATTCGAAATTGTCAGATTAAGATAAGGTAAGTTAAGTACATGCAAAAGAGTCTATATTTCAAAAATATGACGATTTGAGCGGGGCGTACGGAAATGGGTGAGTCAAAAATTTTCACAAAAGAAAGCGAATATTTCGCGAAATGAACGTCAGATGGAAAAACTAAAAACTACGTGTTCAATATTTTTCAAAAATCTATCGAAAAATACCAAACTTGACCCCCCACGGAGAGGGGTGGGGGGTAAATTTAAAATTTTAAATACAAATCCCGCGATCTTTCGCAAAATAAACATCATATCGAAAAACTGCAAAATACACTTTATCAATGTTTTTGAAAAACCTATCGAATGGTTCCAAACACGACGCCCCCACGGAGGTGAGGTGGGGGGTTACTTTAAAATCTTAAATGGTAGACCCCGTCACTAAAATGGAAAATTTTACTTAACTTTTTTGGTTTTAGGACCTAATAATCACAACCCAATAGGTCCCCAAAGCGCTCGAGTGACTGCACATTTAGCATACTTTGCTCCCCTACCATAATATATCTGCTTGTTCCTACAACCAGAAACAAAATTAGAGAACTATAGGTACTTCCAAGTCATGCGATACCTTTTTCGTTTTCCGGTGACACAATTGTAATGTATCTGCTTGTTTCAACTGCGTAGCTTCACTAGAAACGAAATTAGGGAACTATAGGTTCTTCCAAGCCCTGTGTTAACTTTTTCGCTTTCCGGTGACCCAATTATAATATATCTGCTTGTTCCAACTCAGTTGCTTCACCAGAAGCGAAGTTAGGAAACTATAGGCTCTTCCAAGATGTGCGTTACCTTTTTCGCTTTCCGACGACACAATTATAACATATCTACTTGTCCCAACTCCGTTGCTTCACCAGAAGCGAAGTTAGGAAACTATAGGCTCTTCCAAGTTGTGCGTTACCTTTTTGGCTTTCCGGTGACCCAATTATAATATATCTGCTTGTTCCAACTCCGTTGCTTCACCAGAAGCAAAGTTAGAAAACTATTGGGTCTTCCAAGTTGTGCGTTACCTTTTCGGCTTTCCGGTGACTCAACTATAATATATCTGCTTGTTCCAACTCAGTTGCTTCACTAGAAGCGAAGTTAGGAAACTATAGGCTCTTCCAAGATGTGCGTTACCTTTTTCGCTTTCCGGTGACATAATTATAATACATCTGCTTGTTCCAACTCCGTTGCTTCACCAGAAGCGAAGTTAGAAAACTATTGGGTCTTCCAAGTTGTGCGTTACCTTTTTGGCTTTCCGGTGACCCAATTATAATATATCTGCTTGTTCCAACTCCGTCGCTTCACCAGAAGCGAAGTTAGAAAACTACTGGGTCTTCCAAGTTGTGCGTTACCTTTTTGGCTTTCCGGTGACCCAATTATAATATATCTGCTTGTTCCAACTCCGTTGCTTCACCAGAAGCGAAGTTAGAAAACTATTGGGTCTTCCAAGTTGTGCGTTACCTTTTCGGCTTTCCGGTGACCCAATTATAATATATCTGCTTGTTCCAACTCAGTTGCTTCACTAGAAGCGAAGTTAGGAAACTATAGGCTCTTCCAAGATGTGCGTTACCTTTTTCGCTTTCCGACGACACAATTATAACATATCTACTTGTTCCAACTCCGTTGCTTCACCAGAAGCGAAGTTAGGAAACTATAGGCTCTTCCAAGTTGTGCGTTACCTTTTTCGTTTTCCGGTGACATAATTATAATATATCTGCTTGCTCCAACTCTGTTGCTTCACCAGAAGCGAAGTTAGAAAACTATTGGGTCTTCCAAGTTGTGCCTTACCTTTTTCGCTTTCCGGTGACACAATTATAATATATCCGCTTGTTTCAACTGCGTTGCTTCACCAGACACGAAGTTAGAAAACTATAGGTTCTCCAAGTCGTGCGTTACCTATTTCGCTTTCCGGTGACACATAATATATATCTGCTTATGAATGTTTTTTTGATATTGATAACTATTTCCGAAGTGAAAGTCGAAAGGTCAAGTAAACTTGATTTCAAACTCGAATTGTGGCTTATGCCCAAATAAAATAGTAAATCTTATTTTTAATACATGTTATTTTTAGTAAAACAATGAACTAACATTTTTTAAAAAGGTCCGCATGTACATTTTTTTATTTCAGCTTCTATTTCCGTTCAGATCGGATTTAAGTTGTTTCTTTAAATTAAATGGTTCTTTATTGAGGATCCCACAATAATGATTTTCCACGGTAAACATCAATTTCCTTCCGACAGTTCCGACCATTCCATTACTAACAAATATTCAACTCATGCGCGCCAAAACCAACAAACCACTCGCAAACCCGTCCAAATACGTATTGCGAACCATCAAAGCGTTTGTTGAAAAACCGACAGAATTTAGATCGTGGTGCGCCGTGTGCGTGCCGTTTGTGCGTCACTTGAAAACACGTACTAATCTGACGAATACGCTGCGCGCGAGCGGCTCGCACACCGAGCAGAGCGCATATGTATCTCCGCCTTTACACCTACTATACTCCGTTTGAAAATTGTTGATAGCTCAGTTTTTGTGACACAGCTCATTTACATTTTATGTTGTATTATGTTTGTATACAACATAAAATGTAAATGGGCTGTGTCATAAAAACTGTGCTATCAATAATTTTCAAACGGAGAGTAAAATAATGATGCCTGTGATGGCGATGATATTCCTATCTTCAGCTGTCTTGAAAGTTGTGGAATATTTGCTAGCCTTGTTAGTATGCACGATCTTTGTTTTTGTATTTGAATTTTGGAAAACTGTACCAAAAGTACATTCCTACATGGTTTGGATCTAAAGGTTGGTACACATATGCTAGCCGAACTGCTCGCGTACAATTCGTTGAAAATATGTTTACAGCGAACTCTACGCAAACTCATCACGATCAATGGAAAGAGACGAACCAACTTGTGCGAAGTTTATGTAAATGATTCATTTAATTTGTAATTTGGGTATTGATTATATTTTTTTTCTGTTTCTTATCTCTAGAGACACGTCATATTCATTTAATTTGTGATTTGGGTATTGATTACATATGGATTGCAAACATCTCCGGACTTACATCTCGGGACAGCCCATTTAGGGACACCACAAATAATGAAGAAACTAAAAGTGCGAAAATAGGCTATTGATTATGTACTATAGAAAGGAACTACAACGTTAACGGGGTTTTATTATTTCGTATGGTCAGTGGACATCTATATATGAAAAAACCGCGGAGTGCTACCATTTAAAGGGGTGCGTTTTTGAGAAATGGGTGAATTAGTCCCTGGGCACAGGTTACATTAGGGTGAGTTCTATGCACTTTTGGTACAAACACGTCTACATAAAAATTGTTCCTGGTTAAATTTCCTATCTAAATATCACTTTTTAAAGTCAATGATACTTTTTTTTTACAAAAATATATTCAAAAGAAAAAGCACAAAGAGACCCAAAAGAAAGAAATTTTGTTTTTTGTCACATAACTTTTGTCCACGGGGATATAGGTATAGACATTGCTTCACAGAAAAAAAAAACTTACATATTTTCTGTTTAAAATGATGTTTGGTAGAGGTCATTAATATTTACAGTTTACGAAATATGATTTTTCAAAGTTCGACAATCACAGCAATTTTGGGCAATTTTCCTTGTTATTTCGCAAATATTGTTCTGTAACTTTTTTCTACGTAACTTTAGGTATATGCAATGGTACATGTAAGAGGAATAGAAATAAATTACCTTTAAAATGGTCTACTGTATAATGTTTTACGACTTCTTTTAAAGAAGTTATCTTTTTCAAGACTTTATACTTTTAACGAGTTTTTATATTTTTTACGATAATTTTTTAAATTTCGCATTATAACTTTTTTTTCTATGTGGTATATATTATATAATAAAAAAGAAAGCTTATTCTATTTACTTTAAAATGGTGTATTGTAAAAAATTCTAGGGTTATTTGTGAATAAGATATGCTTTTTCAAATTGTAATAAGTACTTGCAACGATTTTTGATTTTAGGATTATTTTTTAAATTCCTCATTATAACTTTTTTATGTGATTGTGTGTTATGATTGAATCTTATTTTTTATAGATAATACTTTGGATCCACTTGACTCGGCCGGGCAAACTTCAAAATATGGATTAATTCCAATATTTACTGTCAAAGCTCCTGCACCACAAGCTTTGCTAGAAAAAATAGCATGTAAATGTACCAAAGGATGTACAAAAACTGCGGTTGTAGGAAGATAGGAATTAGTTGTTCAATATTCTGCAAAGGGTGCATGTGCATGGGTACTAATTGTGCGAACTCTAAGATAACTGAGGTGTCAGAAGAAGATATTGAAGCTAATGCTAACGAAGAGATGGACTTTGATTTTGAAAATTTTTTAAATGTCAACGTTTAAATAATTTTAACTACAGTGATGTTTTTTAAGACTAATGTTTATGTAATTTTTGTAAAAGAAATAATTTTAAATAATACAGGTAAAAAAATATTAAAGAATCACTCGGTTTCCATTATGTATTTAAATATAGATGATACACCATTTTAAAGAACAGAAAGTAAGCCCTCTTTTTGCGCAATATATAGATAGTATATTCATGTACAAGAAAAAAAAAGTTATAATGAGAAATTTCAAAAATAATCGTAAAAAATAATATTTTTTTATATGAGGTATTATATAATATAATATATTATATAATAATTTTATTTTATTTTTATATTATATTATAAAAAATCGTTAAAAGTATAAAACCTTGAAAAACCATAATCTCTTTAAAAAAAGTTGTACAACGTTATACAGTAGACCAATTTAAAGGTAATTGATTTCTATTCCTATTACGTGTACCATTGCATATACCTAAAGTTACGTAGAAAAAAGTTACAGAACAATATTTGCGAAATAACAAGGAAAATTGCCCAAAATTGCTGTGAGTAGCGAATTTTGAAAAATCATATTTCGAAAACTGTAAATCCTAATGACCTCTACCAAACCAAACCAAATCATTTTAAAGAGAAAATATGTAAGCTTTTTTTCTGTGAAGCAATGTCTATACCTATATCCCCGTGGACAAAAGTTATGGGACAAAAAACAAAATTTCTTTCTTTTGGGTTTCTTTGTGCTTTTTCTTTTGGATATATTTCTGTAAAAAAAAGTATCTTTGTCTTTAAAAAATTATATTTAGATAGGAAATTTAACCAGGAATAATTTTTATGTAGACGTATTTGTACCAAAAGTGCATAGAACTCACCCTAATGTAACCTGTGCCCAGGGACTAATTCACCCATTTCTTAAAAACGCACCCCTTTAAATGGTAGCACTCCACGGTTTTTTCATATATAGATGTCCATTGACCATATGAAATAATAAAACCCCGTTAACGTTGTAGTTCCTTTTAGCTATCTTATTTTGAATATAATCAATAGCCTAAAACTAATGAAATTTGGTATGTGGGGATATAATAACATTTGGAACAACTTTTTCCCATAACTCTAACGCGAAGGAAAATATCGAAAATTTACCCTGTTTGTGGATTCGCAGTAGGCCGCGTTTAAAATTTAAATTTCAGTTGAGTGTCTTAAAAAATGTGAACCATCAACCTATATGACTGCAAAACTTCAAATTTGTATTTATTTTGTTATCCGAAATATAGGGCTATCTTAAATGCGACATAATGTATATTGTGTTTATTATGTTTTTTAGTTATTGTATAGCGAGAAATTGCTATGAACAGGCATTTAATTTGTATGTATTTTATATACAGAGTGTTCCAACGAAAATTTGCTCCCCCTCCCAGTAACTCAGAAACCAAGAGTTTCTTCAGAATTTAAAAAAACATGTCAATTTGTATCGAAAGGGAGACGAATTTTCATGCAAAATTCGTCCCCCTTTCCTTGCCCCGCATCAACTCCCAGTTTTTTTTTAATAGCAAGTGTAGTAGAGTGGCACATTATTTGAAAGGCATTTTTTTTTCTCTACAGGACACTCTAATTTTTTTTTGCGGAGTAACTTTAAAGATCATTTTGTTTAACTAATTTATAATAAATTTGTTAAGTAAATTACGTAAATTTAAAAAAAATAGAGCGTCGTTTAGAGAAAAAAATTACCTTTCAAATGATGTGCCACGTGACCACACTTGCTATTTAAATAAAAGTGATGGTCGATGCGGGGCAGTAGGGGGTTACATTTGAGGGCATGAATTTTGCAAGAAAATTCGTCCCCCTCCCATTAAAAATTAACGTGTTTTTTTTAATTTTAAAGCAGGGCAGTAGGGGGTTACATTTGAGGGCATGAATTTTGCAAGAAAATTCGCCCCCCTCCCATTAAAAATTAACGTGTCTTTTTTAATTTTGAAGAAGCTCTTGGTTTCTGATATTATGGGGGGGGGTCAATTTTCGTTGGAACGGACTGTATTGTACATTACATATTATAAATTTAGATTATAATAACATTTCATTTTCCAAAAATTTATACCCAATCCCCCGGCACTGAACCGGCAGTTCCTTCCTTTTCCTTTAAAGTTCATGTTAAGTCAAATGTAAGTGTTCGAGAAAGTATTTTAAGACAGCTGATTCTTTAATATACTGTTCCCTATGCTTCCTCGAACACCGTACCGGCCATCTGGTTGGCTGTATAAATAAAAATTAGCACAACAGCAATGGTTTATTGGTGCCATATTTTTTTTGATTGTCAAAATTTATAAAAATGGTTGACACCTAATTAATAACTTGCTCTGAAAAATGAAGATATCTCGAAAGCTAACAAATTTAGACATACGGAATATTATACAAAAATTAAAGTACAGTAATCTGTATAAACAAAATACAGGGTGTTCTATTTAAAATCTCTGAAAAAAGAATGTACTTGCGTTTTGACTCACCCTGTATTCGATATAAAGAAAATTAGCAATACATATCAATAATTCTTAAAAATTTTCACAATCAACAAAAAATATGGCACCAATAAACCATTGCTCTTGTGCTTATTTTTATTTATACAGGGAGCTGAACTTGTTACGTCTTTCATAGGAAATTGGTTATAACTTTGTAAAATCCCTATATAACATAACAAACCTTTATATTTTTGTGATGGGGAAGTTAAGAGGATTTCGAATATAAAATACAATATAGGGTGTTCCATTTAAAAAATATAGGTTTGGTCTGCCACTATGTTAGCGAAACCCTTGTAACATTCTAACTAATTTTGTAATGTGAAGCTCAAAGTTGGCTACAATTTTTGTTATTAATTTTTATTGCTATCTATTAATAATATGGATCTACTGAGCTTTATCACTTTAATCAATCACCCTGTATTTTGAATTTAAAATTATTTAGGACCGAAAAATGTTTTTGTCATTACTTTTTAAATCACAGAAATGTCTGGCAATTATAATTATGAATTATTCATATTTATTCATATTTCTAATAAAAAGTAATGACAAAAAAATTTTTCGTCTTAAAATAATTTTAAATTCGATATATTTACCTGCACAGTAATGAATGCAACCTGTGTCAGTAGCCTGATGGCCGGGTACGGTATTAGAGGAAGCATTGGGTATAATGTATAATATATTAAAGAACCAGTTGTCTTACAATACTTTTTTCCCGACCTTGAGCTCTTGGTCCATATGTTGGCATTTGATTAGAGTGCCTGACTATAAATATTCAGTATAGTGCCTTCGAAATATTCGAATAATATTGCAGAAACGAGGTCATTTTTATAAACTACTTGCATTCTCTAACACTCTAACATACCTACATAATTTTGGTTACCGTACCCAATTAATATATATCCATTATCCATATCTGTTTTAAAACCCCGCTGTTATATATTTATAAAAGTGTACCATAGTTGCCGGTATGTACCAGATGCCGGTAATAATAATGATTATCTAACTGGTTTTGATCGAGATTAATCTTATGTACATTAATAATGATTCCATTGTTTTCTGTTTTCACCTACATGTGTGTTAACGCCATATCTTTTTCTTATTCACGCATCACAATAGCGGAGGAGTTCATTTTATATACTCTTCTCCGAGTAACACCTGTTGAACCACACCTGCCTTATGCACAAACGATTAGGGTTCGTGGGGCCTTCAGGTAGTTAACCAACTACGCCAGATTCGCCATCAGCTGTTCCATGATTTATTTAATTTATATTCACTGAGGAGACGTGAAAGGTAAATGATAAAAAATCACAACAGTCTGCAGTTGTTCTGAAACCTAATTTTTTTTATTTATAATTTAAATTTAGCAGACAGGCGGTTAAAAAGTCCATATAATGATGTGTATGATTTTATCTACGTCTATCATTGTAAATGTTACGTGGTATACTTTCAAACTTTCAACAATCCTGATTGTAAGCAATATGCAACAAATACATAGGCAAATACATAAAAAATGTAGGTACAGTAATTTATTCATTATTTGTTTTAAACAATATTTTTTAAATAAAAACAAATGCGAATTTAACAGATTTGGTCAATAAGTTTAAATTTTATCATTTTAATTTGGTAAGGTTGGACGTTTGATAGAAATGTTACGCTAATTACACAGACACACCAATTTTGCGGCGGTCGACATGTGTGCAATGTCCCGTTCTCACATGTGGTTCACTATTGGAATTTGGACGGCCGATATAAAATCGACCGTTCAAAATCAGTCTGTGTGTAATTAGCCTTAGGCACGTATACTTATTTAACGCCAGTTATTGTAAAAGTTTAAAATATATTGCAGTCTTATCGCAATATGTAGAATTTCCTTTATTTTTAAGTAATAAAAATAAGTTAATTAATCAAGTAACATCAATACAATAGGTGCGCACCAAAAAAGTTTCTGATTACTAAGTTACCAAAACCAGAGCGATGTAGGTATGTTTTGATGTAAGAAAGATGACTAACTATCTTAGATTGCTTAAGCAAACCCCTGGTGGTAGATACATGGAAAGTCATACTTTTATGGCAGAAAAAATAAACAATGGATACAGTATGAATAATTGTTCGACTATTTAAATTATTCGTTTGAATAATATTTTTTAGTTATTCTTATTTTTTTTAATGAGATCGTTATGCGTGCAAAGTCCAGAAAGAACTTTGCACGGCGTAACGTAAGTAAAATGTTCTACCTTCGTTAAAGATAAATAAAACCTAATGAAAATACAGGATATCTCCAAACTATCTGGACAGCATATTATATTCTTCTATATTTTCATAATATGATAACTTCGTCGCAATTATTGGTAATCATTATGTAGTGGATACATGGATGACTACTTGCGCAAAGGCGAATTTAGATTATTCACTTTAGATGTACACTGCGGATGATTCATCCGCAATGAAAGGTATAAGCACACTATTCATCTACATTTCATCCAAGATGCACATCCAAATGAACCGTGAACAAAGTAGAAGGTGTTCCTACTTTGGATGAACTGGTTGGATGATTCATCCAAAGTGAACCACTAGTGTAAAGTGTAAATTTGTTTTTTTCGGATCCTATGAACATCCCATGCCATCAAAACGCAGTTGAATAATTTTTTTTATACGTAAAATGGCTTTTCAGTGAAAAGACGAACATATGCATATATTTCTAGAAATATATCGTAATCATGAGTGCCTGTGGAATAATAAATCTGAGGACTACCATAAAATAAACATCCGTGAAAATGCATACCGGTCTGTACTAAAAAGAGCTGCATTTATCTGGATTAAATATAGGCGACATACAATTAAAAATCAAAACTTTCCACATTCGCTATTGTTCAGAGTTAGCAAAAATTAGGAAGTGAGAAAAGAGTGGATCAGGAAGCGCTGATGTTTATACTCCTCGTTTATTTTGGTTTAAAGAGGCAGACTCCTTCTGATTTTTTTGTTAATTTTCGACATTCTTCTAGTAATTATTTACTTATTAACTCCACGTTGACCATACGTTGACACTTACAATCGTAGTCGCCATTTTGAAAAGACTGTGAAACGAATTTCGTCAGTGAAAATGTAAATTGCTGACCTCTTCAATCTACACTTTCACTATTCATTTATCATCCGCAGTGTACATCTAAAGTGAATAAGCCTAAATTCGCCTTAACGGACTACCTCATCGCGTGAATGGACTATTCAAAATATTTCGTTACGCTAGTTTCGTGACGATCACCTCAGCATTTTACTTTAGCGAAATAGTATGGAAGCTTTGCATCAAAAATAAAAAAGACCAATTTTCCTTGCATATTTTTTTATCGTGAAATATTTTTAACTATACTAATACTATTATAAGACAGATGTGGAAGAGTATGCCCCAAATAATTGGATATATGTGAGTAATACAATATTATTAAAAATATGGTTTTCCGAGGTAAGTTTTTTTTGTAATTTTTGTGTAACCACATTGAACAAATTCATTTAATATTGTATTTAATATCTACATCAAAAGGAAATATGTGGCGGCTTTTCGCAGGATGAAGAGATGTAGTTGTGATATTTAATGTTTAATATAGTTCAAATAAACAAATAAATAACCATAATGTTATTTAAATATTATACAGTGTATAAAGTAACGCATAAATTCATTATTTCGTAAACCGGCGATATGAAGGAAACATCCCGAAATAGGTCGATTTTTATTTTTAAATTCCGATTTTTTGGCATATATATCATACTAGTGATGTCATCCATCTGAGCATGATGACGTAATCGATGATTTTTTTAAATGAGAATAGGGGTCATGTGATAGCTCATTTGAAAGGGTATTCAATTCTCTATTCACTAATATAAACGTTAACATATATATTTATACAAGGTGTTCAAAAAAACATTTTTTAAATTAAAATAATTGAGACAAAAAGAAGAATTTATGTAATTTATTTAATTCAAAACAGAATTTTCTGTTGTCAGAAAACAGGAAAAAAATGTTTATTTGACAAATAAATATTGTTTTTCGCTTAAATTCAATGTCAAAGCTGCCACCCACCTGTCTCTTGGCAGTTTGAACATTTCGTTTTAACGAAAATCAATGTTTATTTGTTAAATAAATTTTTTTTCTGTTTACTGACAGTAGTAAAATGTATTTTGAATTAAATAAATAACATAATAATATATTCTTCTTTTTGTCTCACTTATTTTAATTAAAAAAATGTTTTTTGAACACCCTGTATAAAGAATTGTTAATGTTTATAATATTCACTATTATGTTATTATAGGATAGAGAATTGAATACCCTTTCAAATGAGCTATCATATGATATGATGACGTCACTAGTATGATATGGAGAGCTCAGGGCTAAAAGGATGAGGGTCCAAAAAAACAAGTTTTGAGAAAGTGGGTTTTTAAGTTTTAAAACTAGGTATAAAAATAATTCACAGAAAGGGCACTTCATTTGGGTTATTAATTCATGCAGTAACTTACAGGGAACGTGTAAGTTATTTTTTTGGGTTATCAGTTTAAAAATTACTATAAATATTTTATTTGTCTTTTGATGTCATGAAATATTAGGCTAAATGGATGAGGGTCCACTAACGTGTCTTAAAATTAAACTAAAAATACCGATAAGGTAGTCTATATTTTCAAAAGTAATATCCTACAGATATGTTCCTGTTAATTACACAAAGCTACAAAGAGAGTAGAAGATTGTCAGTAATGGATACAGTGAAAATATTTAAGCATGTGGCAGTTAGTCTAAATATGCTTGAGACTTTACAGAGCAAAATTTTTTCAAATGCTGAATATTGTCGTATTTTGCTTTATTTAAAGGTAAAAGTCCACAATATGGTAGCTCTGGCAGGTGAAAACAGCCTTCTGGTAGTGCAGTTTGTTTCCTCTTAGGGTTTGCTCACTACGGAGAGTAATGGATTGTATCCTCGCTCCGACCCTTGTTCCCTGGTATTTATATTCGTGAATTCTCGCATTTAAAATAATGTTTTTATTTTACATAGCGATCGAAACTATATTATCGATCGCTATGTAAAATAAGTATATTATTTTAAATGTGAGAATTCACGAATATAACGAATATAAATACCAGGGAGCAAGGGTCGGAGCGGGGATACAATCCATTGCTCTCCGTAGTGAGCACAACTTTAGGCTTAGTAACAATACTTTCTTCATTAAGTCCATTAACACTCTGACGATGTACATAACATCATTCAAGGGTGATGAGAAACGATGCTTAGTTGCCGTACAGGTCGTATTTTGAAAGGACAACAACTTTTTGTATACAAAACATCTGGGCAAAAAACAACACTAATAGCAGGGACCTCTGTGGTCAGCAATCTGAACTAGGTGGAATGTCATCCTTGTAGCCTGCATATGTAGCACCTTCATCCTTTTAGCCTAGTAGACGTATTTTTCAAAGCTGAATAGTTTTTATACCTTCATCTTTTTTGTTTATTTAGCTATCAAGCAATATTTTACATGAGATAAAGTAAAATAAATTAGTATTATCTCCATAATGACAAATAATGGACCCTCATCCTTTTAGCTTTGAGCTCTTCATATATATGCCAAAAAATCGTAATTTAAAAATAAAAATCGACCTGTTTCGGGATTTTTCCTTAAAGTCGCCGGTTTAAGAAATAACGAATTTATGCGTTACTTTTATTACATCCAAAACTCTATATATTTTACTAAACCCTTGCCAATTTAGGCAATTTGGTCATTAACGGAAGCAATTAAAATATCATATAAAAAGTTAACACATTGTGTACCATGCACACTGAATAAACTACTAGGAAATAGGCTCAGAACACACTTTGTAACCGGATGGCACCGTTGCTAAGTAATGGAGAATTCTCACGACGAGGTCGAGGCGCGTGTTGAAGCGAGCTTCAAGTGGGTCCTAATTTAAACGTCGGCAAAGAGAGATATAATATATATAATAGTGGAAAAGAAAGAGAACGCAGATACCCTACAAGACGGTAAAATTAGTAATATTTACTTTGTGATAAAATGTCCCGAATATGTCCCGAAGAATACAGGCAACCAAAAAGTTGACCGTCCTCAGTGGTGGAGATAAAAATATTAGTTGGTTTTTTTAATTCTCACAATGATAAAAATTAGAACAAAACGTAGTTTGACCATAAAATTACCACGCCACTGATCGTACCCTCGGCTGACGAGACATCCACACTATCCACAGGCTAATAAATTTTAGCAATTGGTGTTATTTTAAGGGTCATAAATACCAAATTTTGACAGAACATTCTCCATATCTTCTTGGGTTTAATCTTTTTCACGTTGGGTTGAATCGCGTCTTCAGTTTGTATCTTTTTCTGTTACATTTTTTTATTTCACTCATAATGTCGCAACACGCTCTGTCAGTTTTCCTCTTCAAGTTTTACTTAGCAACGGTGCCATCCGGTTACAAAGTGTGTTCTGAGCCTATTTCCTAGTAGTTTATTCAGTGTGCATGGTACACAATGTGTTAACTTTTTATATGATATTTTAATTGCTTCCGTTAATGACCAAATTGCCTAAATTGATAATAGATAATGGGCGGGGTCTCTTAGGGAGGTCTGGAACACGCGAAAGCTATACATAAAAACAGAAAACAAAATTAGAAAAAAAAGAACAATTATTGTTCACAAAAAATAAATATGTAACTTTTAATTATATTATTGGCGGGCCGGAAAGCTCAGGCGATAGGATATGGGTCATTCGGGTCATTCCATATCAACTCAACACACCTAATTTGAGAGGTGTCATTCTGCAGCATTTTTAAAGCTCTTTACAGTGATATAGTATACAGCATGATGCTACGATAAACAAGTTTTTCTCAAACGAACAAAATATATTTTGATTAAGTTTTTTTCCAAAAAGTACATAATTTAAAATTTTCATAGTATTCCTACAAAATACATAGTATGTATTGTTATGATCTACTTTTTATTACTTTTATATCAATTAGTCTTTATTTGATTACTCCAATTAATTATTTAATCAATTATCCAATTGTCACAAATCATATAAAAAAAATTAAAAAAAATCTCAGGGTGCCTTTTTATAATACAAAAAAAAAATATCTAAATTATCTTATGTTATACTTATCTTCTCTCGTGGTTTCAGTATCTCTTAGTTGGTTCTAATCGGGAAAAAATATTAGGAAAAGGAATTAAATAGAAATATAAAATAAGCATACAGAATTGTCTTTTATTATCAAAATCAATACTCTAAAAATTGATCAAATTAAAACCTGTGGACACAGCTGTCCGAATGAAATTTTTACCACTTAAATTTATTCTAGTTCAAATAACAATTTATCGGTTTGTTCCCGATGACTTTGATAAAACAAGCTAAACAAACAAATTTAGGTATTCGCAAAATTACTTATACTTCCTATTTAAGTTTTGAAATATTGGAATCTTAATTCATATGCTTTTACTCAAAATTTTAGTTTCCGAACATAAAAATATCTTTCACCTAAATTGACTGACCTTTTACTTCACTCACTCTGACGTCTTCTCTTGACCCAAAACAGCTCTCCCTTGTTGACTATGTTAGGCTACCCATCAAAGCCCTCTCCGTTCTCAAGTTTCAATCTAGCAGCACACCAGCACCAATTCTCTCCTCTCCTTCTCACAATAATACAGAATCAAAGAGGTATTTCGTCTCAATTTGATCTGTCTCTCGTTCCACTTTTCAGCTCTATCCTCCACTATCAACAACCACTGGTACTTGCTTTCTAACTATCCACGAAAACGTTTACTGCTCTTCAGCGATGCCAAATACATAATGAATTCCTCTTTCCAAAACTATCTCAACATTCAAACAAAACTTTCCCCATTCTAAATTCCCAAACCAATCAGAAACATTTCTTCTTCCCCACTCTTTTTTTTATTCGAAAAATCCAGTCATTCTATCAAACAATACTTCTACTCAAAACTTATGACTTTTCGGAAATTATCTAAATATTCCTATCATTAAACAAACATATTTAAAATTCCAAACTTTCTTTACCCTAATTTTCTAAGAACTAATTACTGTGGCTTTTGGCCTCGTGCATAACAAAACACCGTTATAATCTCCAAATACCCTGAACAATTATTGTCTATTCATATCACTTTCTTTCCTAATGTGTTTTATTTTTCAGGGAAAAAACTTACTAACTATAAATCACTTCTTAAAAACTACTTATAATAAATAGTTACAAATCAATATACAGGGTGTATCAAATTTATGTGCCCGCGTTATATTAAAAAAAATTAAAATTTTTATTCTATCTTTGATTGATAAATTGAAACACAATAAGTAGTATGTACTGTTGTTAATAACATATAAAAGGGATGGTGATGGGTTCAACATAAAAAAAAAATAAATTTCACACATACAGTATGGTGCAAATGAAAGGAATAAATTCGTAATGTCGGAAGTTGGCAACTTTAAGGAAAAATTCCGAAACAGGTAGATTTTTATTTTTAAATTGTATATTTTTGGCATATGTATCATACTAGTGACGTCATCGATCTGGGCGTGATGACGTAATCGATGATTTTTTAAATGAGACTATAGGTCGTGTGTTAGCTCATTTGAAAGGTTATTTAATTCTCTGTTCAGTAATATAAACAATAACATAATTATTTATACAGGGTGGCAAAAAAAGTTTTTTTAAATTAAATTAATTGACAAAAAAGAAGAATGTATGTAAATTATATGTTTCTGGCAACAGTAAAATATGTTTTAAATTAAATAAATTACATACATTCTTCTTTTTTTGTCATTTAATTTAATTAAAAAAGTTTTTGCCACCCTGTATAAATAATTATATTATTAAAAGACTAAGTTTTCACTCTAATGGCACATAACATATCCCACCAGAATGAAAACAATGGGAACCTTCTCTGGTTACACCTCCGAGGCTTCTACAATTTGCAAGCCATACGGATGCTGAGACTAAGGAAGATGAGGGAATTCTACAATTTACAATTCACGTCACATCTGCTCAGCGCGGTAAAGTTCCAACGAGACTGGTTCCCTTCATACTCCACACAGAGTAAATGTAAATCAAAAATGAATAACCATTTTCAATTTCGTTGCAAAACGAAAATACAGCCGAACCATATTCCAGTCCAATCAGAGAGTGCTGCAAGCACCTCTACCGGTTTCGAAACTTATTAGTCTCTCATCAGGAGGCACATATGCTGCTCTCCCCGATCCAACCAAAACATACCCCAGCGTGCAGTCCCGAATTGCAACGAACGAAATGGCATAGATGCCCTAGCGGCAACTGCTAGCAAAAGACTAAGTTTTCACTCTAATGGCACATAACATATCCCACCAGAATGAAAACAATGGGAACCTTCTCTGGTTACACCTCCGAGGCTTCTACAATTTGCAAGCCATACGGATGCTGAGACTAAGGAAGATGAGGGAATTCTACAATTTACAATTCACGTCACATCTGCTCAGCGCGGTAAAGTTCCAACGAGACTGGTTCCCTTCATACTCCACACAGAGTAAATGTAAATCAAAAATGAATAACCATTTTCAATTTCGTTGCAAAACGAAAATACAGCCGAACCATATTCCAGTCCAATCAGAGAGTGCTGCAAGCACCTCTACCGGTTTCGAAACTTATTAGTCTCTCATCAGGAGGCACATATGCTGCTCTCCCCGATCCAACCAAAACATACCCCAGCGTGCAGTCCCGAATTGCAACGAACGAAATGGCATAGATGCCCTAGCGGCAACTGCTAGCAAAAGACTAAGTTTTCACTCTAATGGCACATAACATATCCCACCAGAATGAAAACAATGGGAACCTTCTCTGGTTACACCTCCGAGGCTTCTACAATTTGCAAGCCATACAGATGCTGAGACTAAGGAAGATGAGGGAATTCTACAATTTACAATTCACGTCACATCTGCTCAGCGCGGTAAAGTTCCAACGAGACTGGTTCCCTTCATACTCCACACAGAGTAAATGTAAATCAAAAATGAATAACCATTTTCAATTTCGTTGCAAAACGAAAATACAGCCGAACCATATTCCAGTCCAATCAGAGAGTGCTGCAAGCACCTCTACCGGTTTCGAAACTTATTAGTCTCTCATCAGGAGGCACATATGCTGCTCTCCCCGATCCAACCAAAACATACCCCAGCGTGCAGTCCCGAATTGCAACGAACGAAATGGCATAGATGCCCTAGCGGCAACTGCTAGCAAAAGACTAAGTTTTCACTCTAATGGCACATAACATATCCCACCAGAATGAAAACAATGGGAACCTTCTCTGGTTACACCTCCGAGGCTTCTACAATTTGCAAGCCATACGGATGCTGAGACTAAGGAAGATGAGGGAATTCTACAATTTACAATTCACGTCACATCTGCTCAGCGCGGTAAAGTTCCAACGAGACTGGTTCCCTTCATACTCCACACAGAGTAAATGTAAATCAAAAATGAATAACCATTTTCAATTTCGTTGCAAAACGAAAATACAGCCGAACCATATTCCAGTCCAATCAGAGAGTGCTGCAAGCACCTCTACCGGTTTCGAAACTTATTAGTCTCTCATCAGGAGGCACATATGCTGCTCTCCCCGATCCAACCAAAACATACCCCAGCGTGCAGTCCCGAATTGCAACGAACGAAATGGCATAGATGCCCTAGCGGCAACTGCTAGCAAAAGACTAAGTTTTCACTCTAATGGCACATAACATATCCCACCAGAATGAAAACAATGGGAACCTTCTCTGGTTACACCTCCGAGGCTTCTACAATTTGCAAGCCATACGGATGCTGAGACTAAGGAAGATGAGGGAATTCTACAATTTACAATTCACGTCACATCTGCTCAGCGCGGTAAAGTTCCAACGAGACTGGTTCCCTTCATACTCCACACAGAGTAAATGTAAATCAAAAATGAATAACCATTTTCAATTTCGTTGCAAAACGAAAATACAGCCGAACCATATTCCAGTCCAATCAGAGAGTGCTGCAAGCACCTCTACCGGTTTCGAAACTTATTAGTCTCTCATCAGGAGGCACATATGCTGCTCTCCCCGATCCAACCAAAACATACCCCAGCGTGCAGTCCCGAATTGCAACGAACGAAATGGCATAGATGCCCTAGCGGCAACTGCTAGCAAAAGACTAAGTTTTCACTCTAATGGCACATAACATATCCCACCAGAATGAAAACAATGGGAACCTTCTCTGGTTACACCTCCGAGGCTTCTACAATTTGCAAGCCATACGGATGCTGAGACTAAGGAAGATGAGGGAATTCTACAATTTACAATTCACGTCACATCTGCTCAGCGCGGTAAAGTTCCAACGAGACTGGTTCCCTTCATACTCCACACAGAGTAAATGTAAATCAAAAATGAATAACCATTTTCAATTTCGTTGCAAAACGAAAATACAGCCGAACCATATTCCAGTCCAATCAGAGAGTGCTGCAAGCACCTCTACCGGTTTCGAAACTTATTAGTCTCTCATCAGGAGGCACATATGCTGCTCTCCCCGATCCAACCAAAACATACCCCAGCGTGCAGTCCCGAATTGCAACGAACGAAATGGCATAGATGCCCTAGCGGCAACTGCTAGCAAAAGACTAAGTTTTCACTCTAATGGCACATAACATATCCCACCAGAATGAAAACAATGGGAACCTTCTCTGGTTACACCTCCGAGGCTTCTACAATTTGCAAGCCATACGGATGCTGAGACTAAGGAAGATGAGGGAATTCTACAATTTACAATTCACGTCACATCTGCTCAGCGCGGTAAAGTTCCAACGAGACTGGTTCCCTTCATACTCCACACAGAGTAAATGTAAATCAAAAATGAATAACCATTTTCAATTTCGTTGCAAAACGAAAATACAGCCGAACCATATTCCAGTCCAATCAGAGAGTGCTGCAAGCACCTCTACCGGTTTCGAAACTTATTAGTCTCTCATCAGGAGGCACATATGCTGCTCTCCCCGATCCAACCAAAACATACCCCAGCGTGCAGTCCCGAATTGCAACGAACGAAATGGCATAGATGCCCTAGCGGCAACTGCTAGCAAAAGACTAAGTTTTCACTCTAATGGCACATAACATATCCCACCAGAATGAAAACAATGGGAACCTTCTCTGGTTACACCTCCGAGGCTTCTACAATTTGCAAGCCATACGGATGCTGAGACTAAGGAAGATGAGGGAATTCTACAATTTACAATTCACGTCACATCTGCTCAGCGCGGTAAAGTTCCAACGAGACTGGTTCCCTTCATACTCCACACAGAGTAAATGTAAATCAAAAATGAATAACCATTTTCAATTTCGTTGCAAAACGAAAATACAGCCGAACCATATTCCAGTCCAATCAGAGAGTGCTGCAAGCACCTCTACCGGTTTCGAAACTTATTAGTCTCTCATCAGGAGGCACATATGCTGCTCTCCCCGATCCAACCAAAACATACCCCAGCGTGCAGTCCCGAATTGCAACGAACGAAATGGCATAGATGCCCTAGCGGCAACTGCTAGCAAAAGACTAAGTTTTCACTCTAATGGCACATAACATATCCCACCAGAATGAAAACAATGGGAACCTTCTCTGGTTACACCTCCGAGGCTTCTACAATTTGCAAGCCATACGGATGCTGAGACTAAGGAAGATGAGGGAATTCTACAATTTACAATTCACGTCACATCTGCTCAGCGCGGTAAAGTTCCAACGAGACTGGTTCCCTTCATACTCCACACAGAGTAAATGTAAATCAAAAATGAATAACCATTTTCAATTTCGTTGCAAAACGAAAATACAGCCGAACCATATTCCAGTCCAATCAGAGAGTGCTGCAAGCACCTCTACCGGTTTCGAAACTTATTAGTCTCTCATCAGGAGGCACATATGCTGCTCTCCCCGATCCAACCAAAACATACCCCAGCGTGCAGTCCCGAATTGCAACGAACGAAATGGCATAGATGCCCTAGCGGCAACTGCTAGCAAAAGACTAAGTTTTCACTCTAATGGCACATAACATATCCCACCAACGGGGAGAGCAGCATATGTGCCTCCTGATGAGAGACTAATAAGTTTCGAAACCGGTAGAGGTGCTTGCAGCACTCTCTGATTGGACTGGAATATGGTTCGGCTGTATTTTCGTTTTGCAACGAAATTGAAAATGGTTATTCATTTTTGATTTACATTTACTCTGTGTGGAGTATGAAGGGAACCAGTCTCGTTGGAACTTTACCGCGCTGAGCAGATGTGACGTGAATTGTAAATTGTAGAATTCCCTCATCTTCCTTAGTCTCAGCATCCGTATGGCTTGCAAATTGTAGAAGCCTCGGAGGTGTAACCAGAGAAGGTTCCCATTGTTTTCATTCTGGTGGGATATGTTATGTGCCATTAGAGTGAAAACTTAGTCTTTTGCTAGCAGTTGCCGCTAGGGCATCTATGCCATTTCGTTCGTTGCAATTCGGGACTGCACGCTGGGGTATGTTTTGGTTGGATCGGGGAGAGCAGCATATGTGCCTCCTGATGAGAGACTAATAAGTTTCGAAACCGGTAGAGGTGCTTGCAGCACTCTCTGATTGGACTGGAATATGGTTCGGCTGTATTTTCGTTTTGCAACGAAATTGAAAATGGTTATTCATTTTTGATTTACATTTACTCTGTGTGGAGTATGAAGGGAACCAGTCTCGTTGGAACTTTACCGCGCTGAGCAGATGTGACGTGAATTGTAAATTGTAGAATTCCCTCATCTTCCTTAGTCTCAGCATCCGTATGGCTTGCAAATTGTAGAAGCCTCGGAGGTGTAACCAGAGAAGGTTCCCATTGTTTTCATTCTGGTGGGATATGTTATGTGCCATTAGAGTGAAAACTTAGTCTTTTGCTAGCAGTTGCCGCTAGGGCATCTATGCCATTTCGTTCGTTGCAATTCGGGACTGCACGCTGGGGTATGTTTTGGTTGGATCGGGGAGAGCAGCATATGTGCCTCCTGATGAGAGACTAATAAGTTTCGAAACCGGTAGAGGTGCTTGCAGCACTCTCTGATTGGACTGGAATATGGTTCGGCTGTATTTTCGTTTTGCAACGAAATTGAAAATGGTTATTCATTTTTGATTTACATTTACTCTGTGTGGAGTATGAAGGGAACCAGTCTCGTTGGAACTTTACCGCGCTGAGCAGATGTGACGTGAATTGTAAATTGTAGAATTCCCTCATCTTCCTTAGTCTCAGCATCCGTATGGCTTGCAAATTGTAGAAGCCTCGGAGGTGTAACCAGAGAAGGTTCCCATTGTTTTCATTCTGGTGGGATATGTTATGTGCCATTAGAGTGAAAACTTAGTCTTTTGCTAGCAGTTGCCGCTAGGGCATCTATGCCATTTCGTTCGTTGCAATTCGGGACTGCACGCTGGGGTATGTTTTGGTTGGATCGGGGAGAGCAGCATATGTGCCTCCTGATGAGAGACTAATAAGTTTCGAAACCGGTAGAGGTGCTTGCAGCACTCTCTGATTGGACTGGAATATGGTTCGGCTGTATTTTCGTTTTGCAACGAAATTGAAAATGGTTATTCATTTTTGATTTACATTTACTCTGTGTGGAGTATGAAGGGAACCAGTCTCGTTGGAACTTTACCGCGCTGAGCAGATGTGACGTGAATTGTAAATTGTAGAATTCCCTCATCTTCCTTAGTCTCAGCATCCGTATGGCTTGCAAATTGTAGAAGCCTCGGAGGTGTAACCAGAGAAGGTTCCCATTGTTTTCATTCTGGTGGGATATGTTATGTGCCATTAGAGTGAAAACTTAGTCTTTTGCTAGCAGTTGCCGCTAGGGCATCTATGCCATTTCGTTCGTTGCAATTCGGGACTGCACGCTGGGGTATGTTTTGGTTGGATCGGGGAGAGCAGCATATGTGCCTCCTGATGAGAGACTAATAAGTTTCGAAACCGGTAGAGGTGCTTGCAGCACTCTCTGATTGGACTGGAATATGGTTCGGCTGTATTTTCGTTTTGCAACGAAATTGAAAATGGTTATTCATTTTTAATTATATTATTGTTTATATTACTGAATAGAGAATTGAATAACCTTTCAAATGAGCTGACACACGACCTATAGGCTCATTTAAAACCTCACGTAAAACGATGGATGACGTCACTAGTATGATACATATGCCAAAAAATTACAATTTAAATTTATTCCTTTCATTTACACCATACTGTATGCGTGAAATTTAATTTTTTTTTGTTAAACTCATCACCATCCCATGATAAAATTTTTATATGTTATTAAAAACAGTACTATGTATTTGTAGGCATATTATGAAAATTTTAAATTATGTACTTTTTGGAAAGAAACTTAATCAAAATATATATTTTTTTTTGTTTGAGAAAAACTTGTTTATCGTAGCATCATTCTGTATATTTATATCACTGTAAAGAGCTTTAAAAATGCTGCAAAATGACACCTCTCCCAGCATTCTAGCTCAATCAGGTCAGCTTCTACAACCAATCCAATAAAGTATTGTCGCAGTGTTTTGGACCTTTTTGGGAAAACGTTACATAACCATATTTCGGAAACGGCTTGAGATAAAAATTTAAAATTTTGTATTTTTCTTCACCTAATTATCCACTATGAAAAACTATTATATACAGGGTGAGCCACGCTCAACTGGACGGAGCCTACCGGGGAAACGGCTAAATATATTAAAAATTCCTTCCGTAGGAATACGTAGGTCAGTACCGGCTACAAATTAAAATTTGTGAAATATATACAGGGTGTCCCGATTTGGCGTAATGATATAAAGTTATATATTTTTAAATGGAATAACCTATATTTCACTTTAATTTTGAATTCTACTGAACAAAATAATGTTACTTTATTCACCATTCCCTATACCTATTTTTGACAGTTTTCGATTTATTTGGGTTTTTCTGTAAATGAACTATTCGCGAAATTAATTAATTACACATTGTCGCATGAATTTTAATTAACGTCTTTTTGTCAGTTAATTGTCAACTGTCCATGCTTTACATCAGAATAATTACCATTTGAAACTAATCTATAGAGTGTTCGCAATCTGAAGTGTCAATGATGTACAATATTTTGTATAATTACTTTCTTAACTTAAATGGGACACCCTGTATTTTACTTTAATTTTGAATTCTAATCAAAAAAAGAATATTACTTTATTAAACAAGCCCTATACTGCCGTGCTAAGGCCCAAAGGCGGTAACTGATTTTTTATCGAAAATGAGATAGTTGTATTTCTAGGGTAGAACAGGGTATTTAGAATATATTTACAAAGTTCTTGGAGTTGCAGAAGTATTATAATGGGTATCTAGAATATATTTACAAAGTCTTTGGAGTTGTAGAAGCATTATAATATAATGAAATCTACCTATAAATACAAAAATCTCATTTTCGATAAAAAATCAGTTACCGCCTTTGGGCTTAGCACGGCAGTATACATATCTTTGATAATTTTCGATTTATTTGCGTTTTTGAAGTTATACTTCTTTACCTGCGATATGAGGGTGAATTTTTATGTTAAAACCTATGATCCCGGCGCATGCGCATTATAACTTTGTTCTGATTGGATGTTCAAATGACATGTCAAAAATTATTCAATATGGCGGCTGTGGTACAGCTGTAGTTTGATTATTTGTGGTTGTTGCGTTTTAAAATTTGTGTGAAAAGAAACAACAAACAAAAGTTAGTTAATAGTTATACTGCCTTTTTAAATAGTTTTCATATACCTATATTTTTGGACGTTTGGACTATTTTGGACAAGGAAAACTCATTCTAATTTGGTAAGTAGTTTTTATTATAATCATATTGTAATTATACATTTGGATTAGGTTGAAATACAGTAGAGCGTCGATTATCCGAACTAATTGGGGGACATAGGTGTTCGGAAAACCGATTTGTTCGGATAATCGAACTACAATATATTGATACATATTTATCTACAAGTGAATAAAAGCCATATTTATATACCTACATATTTATTTATATCTTGATAATGACAACTAGCAACTAAACAAAAAAGTGCAGTCTTTGCAACAACATAATTATTTTTTGATACAATATTGAAGAAAATTTAAGATATTTTAAGCGTCAATTACTAACGCTTGCTCGGTATTCGAGTGCGGGACGCGGGAGTCGATAGTTCGAATAAGCGGTCGTTCGGTTGATCGACGCGCGACGTTCGGATAATCGACGCTCTACTGTACATTTATTTTCTCAAGAATGGGGATTTTAGAGAGAAATCCCAAATTAGGTCCGATTTTTATTTTTAAATTATGATTTTTTGGCGTAGATTTATTTATCTAGTAGGTATGTAATGCTTTGATTTACATACTTAATTTGATTACCAACAAAAGTTCTACCAATCTTCATCTTATATTTTGTTTTCTTACTGTTTTGTTATATTTTAATATTTTCTTCCACAAAATTTAAACTACATAATTTAATTATATTCAAAACAACTGTCAAACAGTAAAACGTTCAGTTACCCTATTTTTCCACATGACAAATAATGTGGAATTGGACGAGTGAGGCTAGGCTTCGATTACGAATCAAAGCGCCCGAAAGTCACGGATTCGATTCCCGATGCAAGTTTTTATTTTTTTATTTTTTTATGCATTTTATGATTGTAAGTATATTTGTTATATATGCGTATTTAAAATTTTTGCCAACAATTATTATCGTTCAGAAATCATTTTTTCTTTGTGGCATTTTTCAATGTGTTTGTGTGCGTTTATTCTTTTATTTTTTTAAATTTTTGGTATTGCCTTAAAAATCACATAATATGTAGTAGAAGTATAACTTCTTTACGTGCGTACAAAGTACACACACATTCTTTTTTTGAAAATGCACTATTCTTGAAATTAATTAATTACACTTTATTACATAAAGTTAAACAAAACACACTGGAAAAAATTAATTTACATTAAATGTTCAAAATGGTGTCCATTTTCTTCAATACATAACCTCACTCTGTGTTCAAAATTTTGTTTTACTTTTCTTAACATTTCTGGAGTAACTGTTGCAAACGCAGTACAAATACGCGTTTTCATGTCTTCAGCGGTTGTAGGTGGAGTTTGATAAACCAAAATTTTAATATATCCCCAAAAAAAGTCCATTGATGTTAACCCAGGTGATCTAGGGGGCCAATTGACAGCACCACCCCTACCTATCCACTTTCCGGGAAATTTTCTGTCTAAATATTCCCTAACATTACGCGTGTAATGTGCTGGAGCACCGTCTAGCTGGAGAAACAATGTTCTTCTAATATTTAAAGGGATATTTTGCAAAAGTATCCAAACGTCTCTTCGTAGAAATCTTAAAAATTTTGTCCATTTAAATGGCCATTAAAAAAATACGGTCCTATCACATGTTCTCCTATTATTCCACCATATACATTAAGGGACCATCGGTTTTGTCGATCAATACATCTATATTCATGTTGATTTTCCGTATTATAATATAAAAGTTATGTCGAGTCACGAGTCCATTATTATGGAAAGTAGACTCATCAGTGAACAAAATTTTATCAAAAAAATGATGATCTGCTCCCGTTTTGTCTAGAAACCATAAATAAAACTCTAACCTACGTTCAAAATCAGTTCCATACAAATGCTGATGCATTTGAATATGGTATGGGTGATATTTATATTTTTTAAGAATTCTGCGTATACTAGTTTGGCTTAGTTCAATCTCCCTGGCCATCGTCCTTGCACTTGTATTTGGATTACCCGTGTTGAGCTGGCCCCCCCCCCACTTGCAAAAATTAAAAAACAAATAGCCCTGATTTATGAGCTATTTATGAGCTCTCATATTCCGCAAACTAAAAATTTTGAGCTCGTTCCACTGAGCAGGAATTTAATACCCTAGTGGGGGGGGCTGAGTCAGCCCCCCCACTACTTAAAAATAGGAATATTGAATCGGTTTTTGCGGCAGAATTACGAGCTATTTATGAGCTCTTGAAATTATATAGTTTCGATTTTTGAGCTCATCCCCTTCACCCCCAAACAACCCTTTAATTGATTTAACTTAAGAGAAAGATGCTGAGAAAACTTAAAATATATCGTATTGCGAATATAATTCCTATAGCTTATATACTCTAAGAATAAACTATTATATCAAGAGCATTTCGATTATTGAGCTACAACCCCTTCGCCAGAAAACCACCCTATCTTCCCGGCTTAAGAGAAAGTTGTACTTAAAATGCGTTAAACTAATTATTTGGCGACTACATATCATTTAATAATTTATAAGCTTCCAAATTACGCGCATTTAGATCAGTAAATTGCAATTTATTTTGTATAGTGCAGTCACTGAAGGTAAAAATAAACGATTACCTTCAATTTCGGTGAACCTTCATCGATTTTCACGAAAATTGGTCAGTGGTTAGAGGATACGTCAAGAAACAAAGGTGACATGGTACCACCTTGCGCCTTTACCCTGAGGGTGGATACCGCTCCTTCTCGGGGGGAAAATTATTTTATAAAAAATAACTGCACAAATCAATAAAAGAACAAATTAAAAGCAAAATTTATTATATAAAGTTAATAAAATAGTAAATACTTTTTAAGTTATTAAAGATCAAAGATTTTAATTATTTGTGAAAAAAATGCATGTTTTGAAGAGGTTTTTTGTAAATCACTAAAAAACTGTAAGTTTTTACAAAAAAGTTAATAGTAGTTTAATTCGTATAGCTTATATTCTAAAAATAAACTCTAAAATCACGCGCCCCTCGATTATTGAACTACAACCCCTTCGCAAGAAAACCATCCCATATTCCCGGCTTAAGAGAGGGTTGTACTTAAAATAATTTAAATTAATTATTTGTCGACTATATATTGTTTAATAATTTATGAGCTCGCAAAATATACGCATCTCAATTATTGAATTGCCATTTTCTTTCTATAGTGCAATCACTGAAGGTAAAAATCAACTATGACCTTCGATTTCGGTAAATCTCCATTCATTTTCACGAAAATTTTTGAGCGGATTTTGATACTATCAAGTTTTTCTGGATCTTATTTTTCATAGGTATTTCTAAGTACTTCGACAAGTATTTAGTACCTAAGTGTTATAAAATGCATCTCTTTCCCGTTATTTAAGCTTGAACCCTTAGATTTGAACAGTCGCGGAAAAAAATATACATTTAATTACCAATAACTTATTTTAAATTAACATTAAAGGGTTTTTCAAGTAAGCAATTTATTATATTTTTTATTAGCTTCAATTTTAGTGATGAAAACTTTTTTGTAAAAACTTACAGTTTTTGAGTCATTTATGAAAAATCGCTCCAAAGCATGCATTTTCTTTCCAAAAATTAAAATATTTGATCTTTAATAACTCAAAAAGTATTGATTTATTTTAATCACATTATATAACAAATTTTGCTTACAATTTGTCCCTCTCTCGATTTGTGGGGTTATTTTTAATAAAGTAATTTTCACTCCCGAGAAGGGGTGACATATACCCCAGGCTAAAACCCCAAGTTGTTATTGTCAATTCGTGAAAATAAATGGCGATTTACCGAAATCGAAGGTAATAGTTGATTTTTACCTTCAGTGACTGCACTATAGAAAGAAAATGGCAATTCAATAATCGAGATGCGTATATTTTGCAAGCTCATAAATTATTAAACGATATGTAGTCGAAAAATAATTAATTTAAATTATTTTAAGAACAACTCTCTCTTAAGCCGGGAATATGGGGTCGTTTTCTTGCGAAGGGGTTGTAGCTCTATAATCGAAAGACGCGTGATTTAAGAGTTTATTCTTAGAATATAAGCTATACGAATTAAACTATTATTAACTTTTTTGTAAAAACTTAAAGTTTTTCAGTGATTTACAAAAAACCTCTCCAAAACATGCATTTTTTCACAAATAATTAAAATCTTTGATCTTTAATAACTTAAAAAGTATTGACTTATTTTATTAACTTTATATAATGAATTTTGCTTTTAATTTGTTCTTTTATTGATTTGTGCATTTATTTTTTATAAAATAATTTTCACCCCCGAGAAGGGGCGGTATCCACCCTCAGGGTAAAGGCGCAAGGTGGTACCATGTCACCTTTGTTTATTGACGTATCCTCTAACTACTGACCAATTTTTGTGAAAATCGATGAAGGTTCACCGAAATTGAAGGTAATCGTTGATTTTTACCTTCAGTGACTGCACTATACAAAATAAATTGCAATTTACTGATCTAAATGCGCGTAATTTGGAAGGTTATAAATTATTAAATGATATGTAGTCGCCAAATAATTAGTTTAATGCATTTTAAGTCAAACTTTCTCTTAAGCCGGGAAGATAGGGTGGTTTTCTTGCGAAGGGGTTGTAGCTCAATAATCGAAATGCTCTTTCTTGATTTAATAGTTTATTCTTAGAGTATATAAGCTATATGAATTATATCCGCAATACGATATATTTTAAGTTTTCTCAGCATCTTTCTCTTAAGTTAAATCAATTAAAGGGTTGTTTGGGGGTGAAGGGGATGAGCTCAAAAATCGAAAGTATATAATTTCAAGAGCTCATAAATAGCTCGTAATTCTGCCGCAAAAACCGATTCAATATTCCTATTTTTAAGTAGTGGGGGGGGGCTGACTCAGCCCCCCCCCACTAGGGTATTAAATTCCTGCTCAGTGGAACGAGCTCAAAATTTTTAGTTTGCGGAATATGAGAGCTCATAAATAGCTCATAAATCAGGGCTATTTGTTTTTTAATTTTTGCAAGTGGGGGGGGGGGCCAGCTCAACACGGGTATTTGGATTTTCAATAACTGATTGAATAGCTTCTAATTCGGTATTTTCATCTTCAGTTATGGGATTTATCAATTTTCGTTTAGTATAAACAACACTGCCAGTTTCACGAAACCTTGTTAAGACTCTTTCAAATACTTCTTTACGAGGATGACGTTTTAAGGGAAATCTCTCAACATAGACTCTTGATGCTAACAAATTGTTTTGATTAAGTTCACCCAGTATTAAAATCATATTTACTCGGGCTTCAATTGAATAATCTGCCATTTCTATTAATTGAAAGCAATACAGTTAATAGTTTGACTATTAGTACCTTTTGTTTTTTCATGGCATTCTTTATAATGTATAATGAACTATGTAATTAACGACATTTAATGTTCCAGGTAACATAATGCAAATAGATCTGAGATACTAGATATTAATATAAAATTTTATAATAGTTTGATTATAATAATTGTTACAGCATTCAAATACAGGGTGTTTTGTTTAAGTTAGAGTAAAACTTTATGTAATAAAGTGTAAAATAAAGTGTAATTAATTAATTTCAAGAATAGTGCATTTTCAAAAATAACGCAAATAAATCGAAAATTATCAAAGATAGATATAGGGATTGTTTAATAAAGTAATATTATTTTTTTGATTAGAATTCAAAATTAAAGTAAAATACAGGGTGTCCCATTTAAGTTAAGAAAGTAATTATACAAAATATTGTACAGCACTGACACTTCAGATTGCGAACACTCTGTAGGTTAGTTTCAAATGGTAATTATTCTGATGTAAAGCATGGACAGTTGACAATTAACTGACAAAAAAACATTAATTAAAATTCATGCGATAATGTGCAATGAATTAATTTCGCGAATAGTTCATTTACAGAAAAACCCAAATAAATCGAAAACTGTCAAAAATAGGTATAGGGAATGTTGAATAAAGTAACATTATTTTGTTCAGTAGAATTCAAAATTAAAGTGACATATAGGTTGTTCCATTTAAAAATATAAAACTTTATATCATTACGCTAAATTGGGACACCCTGTATATATTTCACAAATTTTAATTTGTAGCCGGTACTGACCTACGTATTCCTACGGAAGGAATTTTTAATATCTTTAGCCGTTTTCCCGGTAGGCTCCGTCCCGTTGAGCGTGGCTCACCCTGTATAAGTCAGGATAAAAATTAATTCAAAGTGTGTTGATTTGACCTGGAATAGCTCATATCCATATCTGACTTCCACGCGGCGCGGCGATCGAATCCTAGCGCCAGCGAGAACATATAGACATCTTTAAAAATGTCTACAGGCCCCAGATGGACTCAGCCTGAATAAAATGAATACCTTAGGTAAATCCAGGCGGCAGGCCCTAGAGATAGACGGCAGGCCCTATCCTGCTATGATTCCAAAGCCGCATTAGCGGTATACAAAGGAGATATTACTTTTTATTATTGCAGAAATTTTGCAAATCGACTATAAAGATAATATCGTGAGAATTATTTCGAAGTGGTATGTGACTATAGGGAATGTCTCACAAAATTAAATCCTAAACTATTAAGACTATTTTTTGTAATTTAGGTTGCCACACCATATAATCACAGTATACTAAATTACAGTGGGGTAATTGGGTAGGGGTAGGGTAAATAGTTGCATTATGAGAACGAAAAATAAGACAGATTACAGATGTTAAGAATTGAACCTAGGAAAATTATGATTTCATAGGTTCTACGAGATTATGATTTAGAAAAACTTAAAATTTTCATATTTCAAAGAAATAATGGTATCAAATCCCGTCTAGCTTGACCCAGTTTATTAAAAATGTTCCATAACCAATTAATATAAAATATACATATTGGTTTCGTGCAGTTAATATTCAGTATAAATTAATAGTTTTGTAACACTTAAGATTAGATTTCCGAATTTAATTAAGTAATTAAAGGAATTCATTTAAATATTCTTCGAATTCATGAATAAACATTGGTTTAATAATACTCATGTAACGATAAAAATACGTATGCGTCATGTTCTGAAATAATTTTTCTGCTTAATATATCGACTATTGGAAAATGGTTTTATTCAATTAATGAGTTGTTGATTCTACTTAGATGATATGAACTCTTTTTTGAATTGATAGAACAGTTATTGTTATAGAGTAAAGGACCCCGCACAAACCTTATGGAAAATAGGTCCCAGTGGATTTCGTTCATACTTTGGGAAAATACTCTTTGAAGCATCCTGATAAAAAGTTCTCGTGGGCACAACTCAATCGTATGAAGGATTTTCAAGATATAGAGGCCCAAACTCGGAAAATTATAAGATTTACGGGGTATTCCAATTCCGTGAGTTACTGGTTATTTGGCAACATGTAGAAGTTTGGATCAAGGAAAAGTACTAATAGTCTAGGATTTTTTCCTGGCTATCCAATGGCGACCTTTACTTTGACCTTGACCTTCAACGGACGTCATCTTCTAGCGTTTCGAGGGTTTTAGGCATTAAATTGATATAAACAGATTACTTATGGGTTTTTGGGATCGCAAAACACGAATATGCCATAAGAATTGACCTCCGGATGACGTGGTGGTCAGGGCCACTGCAAGGGACGTCATCTTGTAGAGTTTCGATGGTTTTCGGCATTTAATTGATGTAAATGAATTACTGGAGGGTTTTTGAGGTCGCTATATACGAATATGCCACCAGAACCGACTCCCGGAGCACCTGGTTTCCAAGGTCAATGAAAGGGGCTCCTGAAGTTGCGAGGGTCTTTCGTACTATTGATGCAAACGAATTTCTCATAGCTTTTTGGAGTTGCTGAACACGAATACCCCATCAGAACCGACATCGGAGTACCTGTTGCCTAAGGCACGTCACGCTTTGGAAATTCGAAAGCTTTCGGTACTAAATTAATGTAAACTGATTACTCACAGGTTTTTGGGGCTGCAGAACGTGAACACGCCATCAGATCCGACCCACGGAGTACCTGGCGCCTAAGGCAGGTCTTCTTCGGGAGTTTCGACAGTATGCATGTTCGGTAGTATGCATGCATGCATGTTCGGCAACCCCAAAAACCTAAGAGTAATCCATTTGATTCCTCCGAAACTCCAGAAGATAACCTTTCTTAGGCACCAGGTGCTCCTGTGTCTGTGCTGATCACGTATTCGTGTTCAGCAACCCCAAAAACCTATAACTAATTCGTTTGAATTATTGCAGTACCAAAGACCCTCGAAACTCCAAGAGCAGCTTTCATTGATCTTGGACATCAGGTGCTCCGGGAGTCGGTTCTGGTGGCATATTCGTGTATAGCGACCTCAAAAAACCCTCTAGTAATTCATTTGCATCAATTAAATGCCGAAAACCATCGAAACTCTAAAGGATGACGTCCCTTGCAGAGGCCCTGGCCACCAAGTCATCCGGAGGGCAATTTTGATGGCATATTCGCGTTTAGCGATCCCAAAAACCCATGAGTAATCTGTTTATATCAATTGAATGTCGAAAACCCTCGAAACTCTAGAAGATGACGTCCGTTGAAGGTCAAGGTCAAAGTAAAGGTCGCCATTGGATAGCCAGGAAAAAATCATAGACCACTGGTACTTTTCCTTGATCCAAACTTCTACATGTTGCCAAATAACCAGTAACTCGCGGAATTGCAATACCCCGTAAATCTTATAATTTTCCGAGTTTGGGCCTCTATATCTTGAAAATCCTTCATACGATTGAGTTGTGCCCATGAGAACTATTTATCAGGATGCTTCAAAGAGTATTTTCCCAAAGTATGAACGAAATCCACTGGGACCTATTTTCCATAAGGTTTGTGCGGGGTCCTTTATGCGTTTAGCGTAATATTGCTTAGCTATTTAGGAGAAAGTCCAATAAACTCAGTTAAAACCTTAATTCGACCAATAACATGCTATGGCAGTGAAGTCTGGGTGCTGAAAGAAACATCCAAAAACAAACTCGACACGTTCGAAAGGAAAGTACTTAGGAGAATACTAGGACCTGTGAGGGAAAACGGAATCTTCAGAAGTCGATACAACAACGAGTTTTATCAACTTTATAAGGAAACGCCCCTGTCAGACTTCATTAGATTACAAAGATTGCAATGGGCCGGACATGTGATAAGAATGGGAGAGGATAGGCTACCAAAACGAGCACTGAATGCTAGAATGCAAGGAAAGAGACCGGTTGGGAAGCCACGAAAGCGCTGGGAAGACACAGTAAACAGCGACGCACAAGCCCTTTTAGGAGTCCGTGTATGGAGAAGAGCAGCCACCGACAGGCAAGGGTGGAGGCAAAAAATAAAGGAGGCCAAGGCTCAATTTGGGCTGTAGTGTCGTAGAAGAAGAAGAAATAACTCAGTAAGTATTGACCCTAACTATATAGAACGAAAGTTGCTTAGAATTAGTCGACTTATCTATTTCCGGACTTATTTTGAACGTATGTTTTTTCACCTCGAGAAGGGGTGGCTTTCACCCCCCAAGTAAAAGCAACCGTAAGCTTGCTACAGGGTAGATTAGAGGGTAATAGGAACCCAAATCCTAATTTTCAAGCAAATCCGTCGTGAATAAGGAAAATTACGCTCCAAAACGGTAATTAAAGATAGCTATGAAATTTTGATAGGCAATACATGCAAGACGTACAGTCGGAAAAATGAAAGATTACCCATGAACGAACATATAAAACACGCTGTATTTTTCTGTCACTGTGTCACAAAAAAAATTGGCCAACGGAAGTGCATGTAATACTTATACAAGCTGATCTTATAGTACTGGTTTCATTATTTTCTGGAATATAGAAAAGATGTGTTTAATATGATCGCCCATGGGTATTCTTTCATTTTTCCTACTATATTTGTCTATGTATGAAATTTGAAAAAATGTTTTAGTAAACAGATGGGTGAAGGTCCTGAAGAAAACTAGCTCTGTCCGAAAAAATTTAAGATTTTGTTTAAAAAAATTCTAATTTTTCTTTGTCAACACATAATTATATCAGTTTCAAATGCAAAGAAAAAAATTGAATCACTTTGTTTTAGGTACATTAAACCATTACCTACTTCATTAATCTTGCGATTTTTGTAGGTCTGGATCCCGCTTATGAAAAAAAAGTTGATTAATAGCAAGCTGAAAATTTGTTAATTGCTTAAGGGTGTCTACTCGGATAAACTTTGATATATGGGAACACTGGAACAGGAGCAGTTTTAATTGTGGAACAGGTTAAAAATTTGGAACGGTCACACCACGAAAACGGCAAATTTATTTTGTCCGACAGAACAGACTTACACTCTCCGAACAGAGATTAAACTCTCATGCAAAAAGCAGACTGCTATTTATCACCAAAAGTGCGTTTTAATGAGTGGAACATGTAGAATATGTCAAATGACAGGAATTATGACAGGTGATAAATAGCAGTCTGATTTTTGCATGAGAGTTTAATCTCTGTTCGGAGAGTTTAAGTCTGTTCTGTCGGACAAAATAAATGTGCCGTTTTCGTGGTGTGACCGTTCCAAATTTTTAACCTGTTCCACAATTAAAACTGCCCCTGTTCCAGTTTTCCCATATATCAAAGTTTATCCGACTAGACACCCTTAAGCTATTAACAAATTTTCAGCTTGCTATTAATCAACTTTTTTTTCATACGCGGGATCCAGACCTATTGTCATTTATGGAGAAAATTGCAAATCAATAATGAACTGATATATTTTTTTTTCAGATCTAGCCTAAAAAAAATATTTTTTTTTATTTACCAAATATACCCACATCAACCACTAAAGGTTATTAGTGGGGGGACATGCAAAGACAGTAAGACAGGGTATTACATAAAAATACTTTACAATTTGGTAAGACATAGTTTAATATTTTGAGATAATTTAATAAATACATGTTAAATTTGAAGTCACACATTTTTTAAATTATCACTAAGGGCACATGCGATCTTTTTGTTCTGGTATACTGGACATTCAATAATGTAGTGCTAATTAGTCCGATTCTCATTTCCTCTCTTTTAACGTAGATAAAACAGTAGCATTATTCTATAGAGCTCTTCAACCCTTACCTCTTCATAACAGCCAGATCATCAGTATCGTTGATTCTGTAAAGTTTCTTGGTATTTTTTTAGATAGCAACCTTAAATGCTCCCTTCATATCGCAAGAAACTATTCTCAACTTACTTTGCGATAAGATCTGTTTCGAAGGAAATGAATTTAGCCTCTTCCAAAATAACATATTTTTCTTTGTTCGAGTCCCATCTTCGATATGGTCTCCCTTTCTTTTACGGCTGCCCAACCCGATGTTATTTTTAAATTACAAAAAAGAGCAATAAGGTATCTGTTTTGCCTCAGAAGAACAACACATTGCAGAAGCTACTTCAAAGATCACAGGATTCTAACACTACCTTCTTTATATATATTATAGAAACTGTTTGCTTAATTCGTAAACATATGTCTTTCCAGCAAGACCTAGACATGACTATTCCACCAGAAATTCTACCTTTGACATCTATTTACCGATCCCGACAAGTGAGTTAGTAAAGAAATTAATATATATTATATTCTGCAAAAAACTATACAACCATCTCCCTCTACAACTTAAACCTGCAACATCTTTCCCCAAGCTCCGTAAAATGACAAAAGCCTGTTTATCTGAAAGACCATATTATTCAATAGCAGAGTTTCTTAATCAATAACTAAGAAAGTACAGTACAGTAGAACGTCGATAATCCGAACTAATTGGTACAGGGGTAGTTCTGATTATCAAATTGTTCGGATTATCGAACATATGTTCAAAATACATACAAAGCTCATAAACATAGTACATATTATGTACATACGTTTTATTTACAAGGAATAAAACACCTGCATAATAAACAAATATATTGTATGTATTTCTGCATAAACAAAACAAAAATCCGCGGTCATATTTTGCCCATATTGTCATTTAAATCCAAAAATTCGGTCCGTGATCATATTTTTTAATTTTATAATTTTTTTTGCGTTCGGATTAGCAATCGTTCGGATTACCAGGGTTCGGATTATCGACGCTCTACTGTATTCTTATTTATAAGTAGAATCTTAATCTATATTTAAGTGTCATATATGTTGTTACTGTTTTTTGTTTCACTTCATTATATTTTATTTATATTGACAATTTATATAATTTTATTAAATTGTATTTGTTATTGTTTTTGTTTATGATTCTTGTAAGTTTTGTCTATAAAATTGTTAAATTTTTCATGGCAATAAAGCATATTTCTATTCTATTCTAATAATTGACTGTTGCACTTGGTAAACATCGGAGAGTTTATAATATATTTTTGCAATAATTTTTAAAAAAATATTTAGCAATTCAAATATTTTATATCAAAATTTATATAGAATAATCTCAATCCAAAAATTCTCAAAACTTTATAACATTTTTCAGTAAAAGCGTACGAGAATTTTCGAAGACTTTCCGTAAACAAATCTCCCAAAACGTTATTTTTACAACTTTTTTTTGTACAATTTTTCCTTTCTACACTAGTGGAGTCACTGAAGGTGGATATGAGCTATTACCTCCGATTTCGTTAAACCTCCATCGATTTGCATGAAAATTGGTGAGTGGTTAGAGGATATCTCAAGGAACAAAGGTGACATGGTGCCAACTTGCGCTTTTACCCTGGGGGTGGATGCCACCCCTTCTCGGGGGTGAAAATTATTTTATTGAAAATAACCCCATAATTCGATAGAGGGACAAATTCTAAGAAAAATTTGTTATATAAAGTTATTAAAATAAATCAAAACTTTTTGAGTTATTAAAGATCAAAGATTTTAAATTTTCTTGAGAAAAATGCATGTTTTTAACCGATTTTTCATGAATAACTCAAAAAGTGTAAGTTTTTACAAAAAAGTTATTATTATCAAAATTAAAGCCAATAAAAAATGAAATAAACCCTTACTAGAAAAACCTTTTAATGTTAACTAAAAGTGAGTTATAGGTAATTGAATGTATATTTTTTTCGGCGAGTAAAAAACTCCAAGTATTCAAGCTGAAATAACGGGAAATTGATGCATTTTGTAACATAAACATATTAAACATTTGTCAAAGGACTTAAAAATATCTATCAAATGAGCCCCCGAACATGCTGATGGCGTTAAAATTTATGCTCAAAAATTTTTTCAAAATTTATCTTTTAAAATTTTTTCCAAAAAATGTCATTATTTTTTTTTCATAACTTCGTTTGTGTTTACCATATCAGGTTCATCTAAAAACTGTTTGAAAATTAATTCTAAGTGCTATTTAATCAAGTTGAACCTAATCTTTTAAACCCCTTACTTTTTAAAAATAAAAGGTTAAATGACCCCGGTTGCATGGTTCCCACAGCAAAATTTAAGATTTAAACGTTTCTATCTCGGTTATTTTTTACCCTATAGACATAGTAAAACAGGTGAAATATTTGGCACAGAACAAACCAAAATTTGGTTATATATAATTTTTTACGTATATTGAGTATTTACGTATATTGAGTATTTTTGGAGTTATTATCAAAAGAATATGAGAATAACAATAATTTTAAAAATCAAGATTTTTTAAATAATATTTTTTTTTCAAAAATATGCATTCTAAACCGGTCAAAATGATCGAAAACATTAATTATGCTAATATAAAGAAGTTCTTGTAAGGATTACTATAAATTTTAATTTTTGTGGAAATGGCGTATGTTTTATTTTTCACTTTTTCCTAAAAAATTTGAAACGGTTCTTTTATTTTCATTATAACTTGCTTAATTTTGACGCTATTACCTTGTTCTGAAGCTCATTTAATAGGTATTCCGAAGTACTTTGACACATTTTTGGCAGGAATATTTTATACATTGCATCGTTTTCCCGTTATTTAAGCTTGAATACTTAGATTTGAGTACTCGTCGAAAAAAATACAATTCAATTGCCAGTAACTCACTTTGAACTAACATTAGTTTAGTTTTTTATATCAGGAATGTATTCAATTTTTTATTATCTTCAATTTCAGTAATAATAACTTTTTTGTAAAAGCTTATAGTTTGTGATTTATACGTGAAAAACCGATTTAAAACATGTATTTTTTTACGAAAAAATAAAATCTTTGGTCTTTAATAATTCAAAAAGTGTTGATTTATTTTAATAACTTTATATAACAAATTTTGCTTATAATTTGTCTCTCTATCGACTTATAATATTATTTTTAATAAAATAATTTTCACCCCCGAGAAGGGGTGGCATCCACCCCCAGGGTAAAAGCGCAAGTTGGCGTCATGTCACCTTTGTTCCTTGAGGTATTCTCTAATTACTCACCAATTTTCATGAAAATCGATGGAGTTTCAACGAAATCGGAGGTGAAAACCTTCAGTGACTGCACTACACATTAAAAAATTGTTTAATCATAATTTTTAAGTGAAAGTCTGTAGCGTCAATTTTTCGTTCCAAAATTTTAGTTATAAACCACCTTCCGGAGATATTTCTACAATAATTGATTCGACATAGTACAACCAACCTAAGATATTTTTCTACAGATACCATCTGGACTGGTTTTAAGTTGAAAAGTTCGATATCAGCCGGACACCATAAATATTGCTACGAAAAAACTTATAACAATTAGCAATATAGTTAAATATTAGAAATTAAAATTTAATTACAAATTTTACTAGAATCTGGACTGGTTAGTGGTAGAATCTTATTAGTCCATAAATTAATTAATGACCGAGGAGGAGAAAGGAAGGTCGCAAACGATTTGACATTCACCTAATCCATGGTAAGGTATTACTGAATATGTTCATACAAACATTGTACGATATAGAACAAACGTGGTGCTCTCCCTTTACACAAATTGATTAACTGTTAGCATATACAGGGTGTAACAAAAAGGCAGGTCACATGGGATCAAAAATAGTTCGACTAAACCTAACTTACCTTAGTACAAATGTGCACATAAAAAACTTACATCCCTTTGAATTTATAAAATGATAATCGATTTTTCCAATCTTCTTCTTCAAGTGCCATCTCCGCGACGGAGGTCGGCAATTATCATAGCTATTCGGACCTTGGAGACGGCTGCTCTGAAAAGTTCGTTTGATGTACATCCGTACCATTCTCTCAGGTTGCGCAGCCACGATATTCTGCGTATCCCTATGCTTCTTTTTCCTTGAATCTTTCCCTGCATAATGAGTTGGAGCAAGTTGTATCTCTCTCCACGTGTAATATGTCCGAAATATTCCAATTTTCTGGTTTTAATTGTATTTAAGACTTCCATTTCTTTATTCATCTTTCTCAGAACCTCTTTGTTTGTGACGTGTTCTGTCCATGATATTTTTAGAATTCTTCTATATACCCACATCTCGAATGATTCCAGTTTTTTCATTGATGCCGCATTCAAGGTGCAAGCTTCCATTCCGTAAAACAGAGTCGAGAAACGTAGCACCTAGCCAACCTTATTTTTAGCTCTAGCCTTAGATCTCTCCTTAAAGCTCTCCTAATTTTAATCTCCTGGAAGTAATCATTTGTGGAGTTGATCATTGTTCCAAGATATGCATATTGGTCTACTTGTTCGACGTTGATTCCGTTTATGAGGAGATTCTCGTTATTTCTTTGAGTTTTAGATATTCTCATAAATTTTGTCTTCTTGATGTTCATTGTTGAACCGTATTCTTGGCTATATGTCGCTATTCTGTTAACCAGTTTCTGAAGATCTTCAATATTTTCGGCCAAGACGACAGTGTCATCCGCATATCTAATATTGTTAATGGGAACTCCGTTCACCTTTATTCCAGCTGTTTCACCCTCAAGAGTTTGTTTTAGGATCTCTTCCGAGTAGGCATTAAAGAGAACTGGAGACAATACGCATCCCTGTCTCTTTTTCCGTTCTTCATTGTTTTTAATGCGTGTGCTATTTCTTCTTTTGTGATATCTGGACCTATTTCTTCTGAAGTAAGTTCTATGTTTTCCAGGTCTTCTCTTTCATCATCGAACAGTTCATCTATGTATTCTGCCCAGCGTTGTACTTTCTCATCGGTCTGTGTTATAGTAATTCCGTGTCTATCCAGAAGTGCATCAGTGAGATTTTGTTTTCTTAGCCCTGCCATTTCTTTTACTTTCTTGTGTAGATTAAATAGATCGTATCTTTTTTGAAGGTTCTCGATCTCTTTGCATTTCTCTTCAAAGTGTTTTTCTTTTGCCTGCTTTATCATCCTTTTTATCTGGTGGTTAATCTCCCTGTATTTATTGTTATCTTTGTTCTTATGTTGTCTCCGTTGTTTCATCATATTGAGTATCTCATCGTTCATCCATTCTTTATTTCTTTTTGTAGAAGTCTTCAGTATTTCTTTGCACGGTTCTAGTAGGCAATGTTTTAGTCGATCCCAGTGCTCGTCAATATCATTGGTGTCTATGTTCAGTTTCCAATACATACACTGTGGGCCGAAATAAAGGAGTACATTTTTTAGTTGAAAATAACTTTTTTGTTTTTAGGGCGATTTAATTTCTTTTTGCAGGGCTAATAGACTAACATGTCTTCAACATGACTGCAAACTTGGAAGCAAAAATAACGTGCAGGGTCGGACTTATAAGAAATTTATGTAACGGTGCATTTGAGCTCGTTGCAAATGAAAATTGTCATAGTTAAAATTGAACTGATATGCTCTTTTGGTAGGTTAACTATCCAGAACACTTCAGTAAAAAGGAAATTTTTCAAAATTACCGGTTTCGCCAAATATAATTTTTTTTATTAAATTAGGAAAATATAACATTTTAACAAATAACACATTTATGAAAACAGTTTAATAATTTTAAAACTTAGACTTAAATATTATGAATGTGGCCACCATTATTGTTTACCACTTCTTGAAGTCGTCTGCGCCATAAATTGATAGCCCCATTTATTACACCCTGTTCAAAAGTATTCCAAACAAACTTCATTATTTCTTTGAGCTGTTCCATGGTTTCAAATTGTTGTCAGTCATACAATTTTTGTTCGAAAATTCCCCAAATTGAATAGTCAACCGGATTTAATTCTGGGCTGTTAGGTGGCCACATCTCTGGCTCAATATAATCTGGGCAATTTTCACTCAAGAATATCCTTGTATTATTGTGGGAAGTATGCGAAGGAGCACCATCCTGCTGGAATGTGTAATCACCACAGACTTCTTCAATATCAGGTTATAGGTGCTGCAAGATCTGTTCTAGATATGTTTCTGAATTAAGTTTTACCCTGGCATCAACAAAAATCAGACGAGATTTTCCCAACATGGATATTGCAACAGAGACCATTACACCTTTTGAGAAATTACTTTTTTCAATTAAAAGATACTCTAGAAGAATTTCTCTCTTAAATTGTACGTCAGAATACACCCTATTATTTTAGGGATTTTAGGAGGACTTACATAAAACATTTTTTCATCTGAAAGCCATATTTTTCTATTGTCTTCACGAGAGCGGAATCTTCTGAGTAGCAAATTACATCTTTACAGTCGTTTTTCTCTTACATTGGCAGTAAGTCTTTGACAGTAAACTAACTTTTTTAAATACTTTAAGATGGCAATCTTTGTTAATGATTCTTCGAACTGATGTACGGGAAATCCTAGTTTATTTTGCGATTTTCCTTATTCCAACAGATTGGCCAGGTTGCAAATTTAATAAAACAACCCTTACTCTAGCAATATTTTCTTCAGTTCTTGAGTTTCGGTTCCTTCCTCTTATGGAACTGGAACTGGCCAATTTACTTATTTAACTATAAATGTCAAACAAATTCCATGGCAACCTAAGCAGTCCAAACAAATTCCATGGCAACCTAAGCAGTCATGGCTTACTAAGTAAAATTGACATATTTGAGCGTTTGAGAAATTCTCAAGACATTTAACAAAAATTACTGCTAATGTGAGGCAAAAACGATCGAAAAGATGTAATTGAGTGTTAAAGGATTTCGTTTTGGTGAAAATATTAGAAAAGTACTCAAATCAGATTTCCTAATTTAAGTAAAAAATTATATTTTACTAATGTTTTTTTTTTTTAATTTTATGGCGAAGGAATTTTCTGCACAATATTTAAATAAAAAAATAATATTTTGCGAATCCGGTACTTCTGAAAAATTTCCTTTTTACTGAAGTGTTCTGGATAGTTAACCTACCAAAAGAGCATATCAGTTCAATTTTAGCTAAGACAGTTTTCATTTGCAACGAGCTCAAATGCACCGTTACATAAATTTTTTTATAAGTCCGACCCTGTACGTTATTTTTGCTTCTAAATTTGCAGTCATGTTGAGGATATCTTACGCTATTAGCCCTGCAAAAAGAAGTTAAATCGCCCAAAAAACAAAAAAGTTATTTTCAACTAAAAAATGTACTCCTTTATTTCGGCCCACAGTATATCAAATACAGTGAGCACGTAAAGGTTGGAATAAATTCATTTTCTCGAGAATGGACGATTTTGGAAAAAAATCCCAAAACAGGTCAATTTTTATTTTTAAATTACGACTTATTGGCATATATATCATACTAGTGACGTCACCCATCTGAGCGTGATGACGTCATCGATAATTTTTTTAAATAAGAATAGGGGTCGTGTGATAGCTCGTTTGAAAGGTAATTCAATTCTCTATTCAGTAATATAAACATTAACATAATTATTTATACAGGGTATCCAAAAAAATTCTTTTTGAATTAAATTTATTGACATAAAAAGAAGAATGTGTGTAATTTATTTAATTCAAAATACATTTTACTGCTATTAGAAAACAGGAAAAAATGTTTATTTGGCAAATAAATATTGTTTTTTGCTTAAATTCAATATTAAAGCCGCCACCCACCAGCCTCGTGACAGTTTGAACATTTAATTTAAGCGAAAAACAATGATTAATTTTCAAATAAACATTTTTTTCAGTTTTCTGAGAGCAGTGAAATGTATTTTGAATTAAATAAATTACATACATTCTTCTTTTTATGTCAATAAATTTAATCCAAAAAAATTTTTTTTGGACACCCTGTATAAATAATTATGTTAATGTTTATATTACTGAATAAAGCATTGAATTACCTTTCAAATGAGCTATCACACGACCCCTATTCTCATTTAAAAAAATCATCGATGACGTCATCACGTCCAGATGGGTGACGTCACTAGTATGACATATATGCCAAAAAGTGGTAATTTAAAAATAAAAATTGACCTGTTTCGGGATTTTTTTCCAAAATCATCCATTCTCGAGAAAATGAATTTATTCCAACCTTTACGTGCTCACTGTATATTATATTTTGTATATCAAAACCTGTTAAGAGATTTTATATTAAAAATGGGTATATGACATTCTTATAGACAGGAACATCTTAAAAAAATAACAGTTAAATGTGTACCCCCATAAAATTTGTATGGGAGGTTTGTTCCAAGTTAGGTTCAATCGAACTGTTTTTGGATCCAAAATATATGTGATTTAATTTATGACATACCCCTTTGTTACATCCTGTATAAGAGCTAAGTTCTATATGTATTTTATATTATATCGGTTTTAAAGCGTTCTATTCCTTTCCGTTCCTAATCGTCACTCCTTTCTATTGTGGCAGTCTTCCTCTCTTAAGTTTCTTTCCGACATCGCTTTGGAGATGCCCTTTATCCATGTAGTTGCTGGTCTTCCTCGTTTTCGTTTTTCTGTAGGGTCCATTCTAACACTTTTTGGGGGTTCTTCTTCCCTCCATTCGTCTTGCGTGTCCGTACCATACTAGCTGTTGTCTTTCGTTGTCATCTATGATTGTTCTTTCTACTTCCATTTGTTGTCTAATGTCGTCGTTTCTTATGTGTTCTAGTCTAGATCTTCTTGCTGACCTTCTCCAAAAATCCATATCAGTGTCTAATAATTTATCTTTGTACTTGTTAATTGCCAAACTTGTTGGTTAATTGCCAGACTTCAGCTCCATAGGTTAACACTGGTTTTAATATTGTGTTGTAAATTCGTTTTTTATTTTCTGTTCTTATATTTTTTTGCCACAGTACCGAATTCAGGGCTCCTATGATTTCCCTACATCCTTTCTTTAATATTTTCTTCGTTTCGTCCTGTAATAGTTAGTTTTATTTAGTTCTACAGGGTGAGTTTTTAGTGCGGGATCGGTCGATAATTCCATAATGGTATAGAATATAGAATATCGAAAAAAGTTATTAAGAAAAATGTAGGCAATGATATTCTCCACGCTTGGAAAATATGTTCATTTCTACAGGGTGATCAATAACTGCGTGGTATATCAAACATATAATTTTTTAAATGGGACACCCTATATATTTTTTCATATTTATATTTCTTTGATAATTCTTGTTCATGTAATATAGGGTTTTGTATCTAAAGAAGTAATTCATAAATAATAATTTGTTTTATATATTGAGATAAACAATATACTGTAGTTTTTAAATTAAGTTTAATTGAAATCATTGACGAATATTTGTATACAGGGTGAACTACAAAACCAAATTACGATTTTCTCAATTTTCTTAAATGGATCACCCTATATTTTATTTTTCAAAAACATTATATTTATGATACTCTTTCATTTTTATATAGCATTCCCTATACTTAAACTCATTACTTTTCGAGATATTTTTAGTTTTCTTCAAATATCGGGAATACATTCAATTTTTCTAGTGGAAATAAGTTAGTATTGAGCGATAATTAAACAAAATGATTTTTATTCAATAAATAACTAAAACAAAATATACACCATAACAATATGCAGTAAATGTACCAATAAATTTGATATTAAGAAATTATCATATTTCCCTAATATACAAGAATCGTAAAATTCATACAAATAAAAATTTATTTTGTATATATTAATATAACGAGATTATTTTTATTCAATAAATAACTTACACAAAACATAAAACAATATTTTATACAACTGATGTAACAGTTTTTAGATTGTTATATCAACAGTATTCTAAGCCAAGAAGTGTTTAGTGAAACATTCAATTTTATAAGCACTTTTAAACTACAAAAAAAATTACGATTTTCTCATTTTTTTTTACATAGATTAGCCTATATTTTATTTATTAGGAATGTTGTATTTATGATACTCTTTCATGTTTATATAGTATCTCCTATACCTAAACTTATTGGTTTCTGGGATATTTTTAGTTTTCTTTATTTGCCGGGAATACATTTAATTTTTATAAGTAGAAATAATTTAACAAATAAGTATTGTGTAATAAAATACATAACAAATATTTGCATTCAATAAATAACTAACAAAATATATAAACCATAACTAGAAAAATTGAATGTATTCCCGATATTTGAAGAAAACTAAAAATATCTCGAAAAGTAATTTAAGTATAGGGAATGCTATATAAAAATGAAAGAGTATCATAAATATAATGTTTTTGAAAAATAAAATATAGGGTGATCCATTTAAGAAAATTGAGAAAATCGTAATTTGGTTTTGTAGTTCACCCTGTATACAAATATTTGTCAATGATTTCAATTAAACTTAATTTAAAAACTACAGTATATTGTTTATCTCAATATATAAAACAAATTATTATTTATGAATTACTTCTTTATATACAGGGTGTTAATCTCATAGGGATTTCGAAATAAAAATGGTCATAACTTGTTAAATACTCTGTATAGTAATGCAAAACCCTATATTATATGAACAAGAATTATGAAAGAAATACAAATATGAAAAAATATATAGGGTGTCCCATTTAAAAAATTATATATTTGATATACCACGCAGTTATTGATCACCCTGTAGAAATGAACATATTTTCCAAGTCTGGAGAATATCATTGCCTACATTTTTTCTTAATACCTTTTTTCGATATTCTATACCATTATGGAATTATCGACCGATCCCGCACTAAAAACTCACCCTGTATATGTACAATTAAAATCAAATTAGTCCTATGATGTCACTGAATAATATTTATTAGACTTTACAGATCGGTATAATTCATTTAGTGGATGTGTGAAGACCAAGTCTTTCTTGTACACGATCTTATTTAAATTCAATAGCTTTATAGAACCAGGGTTCGCTGAAGACGACCGATAAGAAGGAGCAACTTATTACGTCCAATTATTATTCCACGTCGCTGATCATGTTTTTTTTTAAGCAGATTTGTATGATTCTGGTCTCACCCTTGCATGCTGTAACTGCTTTTTTCCACTTATTTCCACTTTTTTGTATTCATTCGTTTCACCCCTGCCCTTTTTTCATTTGCATTAATTGCACGGTTGCGTGAAAGGCTGAATCGCTAACGGTAATTATTTCAAAAATGAAAATTTGTATAGGAAATCGCCGTGAATAATTTATTACTGTCACTCTTTAAACTGAAAGTTAAATTACTTCAAAATGTTGAATAATATATTATAGAAAACGTAACCATTTAGTAAATTTAAGATAAAGCCGCTTATTTATAATAGTAGTCTAAGTCTCTTCTTCTTGCAGTACCGTCTCCTATCGGAGGTTGGCTACCATCACAGCAATCTTAACTTTGTTGGCTGCAGCTCTGAACAACTGTATTGAACTGCACCCATACCACTCTCTTAAATTTCGCAACCAGGAAATCCTCCTACGTCCCACATTTCTCTTTCCCGAGATTTTTCCTTGGATGATGAGTCTTAGCAGAGAGTACTTTTCTCCTCTCATTATGTGGCCTAGATATTCCAGTTTTTTCGTTTGTATGGTTTTTATGACTTCGCATTCCTTCCCCATCTTCAGCAGAACATCTTGATTTGTTACTCTTTCTGTCCATGGTATTTTCCACATTCTCCTGTAACACCACATCTCGAATGCCTCAATGTTTTTGATGTTTATCTTTTTCAGCGTCCAAGCTTCCATGCCTACAGCAGAACGGAGAAAACATAGCACCTCAGCATTCTTGTTCTTAAGTTTATATTTATGTCCCGGCTGCATAGGAACTTTTTCATTTTGACAAACGATTGTCTCGCTATCTCTATTCGCCTCTTGATTTCTCTTGTCTGGTCATTAGTATCAGTGAAGCAAACCCCTAAATATTTGTAGGACATAACTTTTTCAACTGGCTGATTATTTATTGTTAAATTCACATTGGTGTATAGTTTCTTCGTTACAATCACCAATTTAGTCTTTTTGATGTTCAGTTTTAGACCATATTTATTGGTATGATTGTTTATGTTTTCCATCAAATTAGGTTATCTGTTACTATTAGCGTGTCATCAGCGTATCGTATATTGTTAATTAACTCTCCGTTAAAGTTCATACCAATATTTTGCTCTAGGAGTGCTTCCTGACATATTGTTTCGCTATATATATTGAATAGTAGTGGAGAAAGCACACAACCCTGACGCACACCTCGACGAATCTCAATTTCTTCGGTTAATTCATTATCAACCTTGATTTTTGCTGTTTGTCCCCAATACAACCTGGATATAATATTGTTATGACAGTTCCGTAGATTGTTCCTACATAGAAAGAGTCCCTCGACGTGAAAGAAGAAGTAGTCATGTACGAGAATATTCTGGATGTCATGGAATAACCCAGAAATGTCTCGTGACATCTAGAACGTCAGAAAACTATATAAACATTATGTGTTTGACATTCTATAGTTCAGTTGTATTTGAGATTTTGAGTATAAAAAGTTGTCAGTTTGTTCAAGTTGTTAACGTATTGTAATATTGTATTGGAGTTTAAATAAAGTATTTTAAAGAAGTTGTAACATTGGCGACAGCGGTGGGATAAGAAGACATTAAGTAATTTGTATATGGTCAATACAAGATCTACTAAATTCGAGAAAGAAATGGATACATCCGGACCACCAGAATGGTTTTTAAAAATGGAAGAGTTAAAAGAGAAACGTAGGCAAGAAGAGAAAGAAAATGAAGAGAAACGTAGGCAAGAAGAAGAGGAGAGGCGTAGACAAGTAGAGGTAGAAATAATAAATAGTTTGTCACAAATTCAAGAAAGTTTTACATTAGAGGTAAGTCAAATTAATAGTAGAATAGACACATTAGAAGAAAAACAAAGCTATTTAGATAATTAACTAGAACAGCAACAAAATGATTTAAAGCAACAACAAGATAATTTAAAATCTAGTTTAGAAAGACAAATAGTTATGTTAGAACGAAAAATTAATACCCAAGCTTCTTTATCTCGTATTGTTTCAGTAACGAATGTCGAATCTGAAACAGCCCCTTCATCTTCACATCCCCTAAATCTTCTTGAATCAGGCACAATCAGAAATAGCAAAATTTTGAAACCACCCACCTTCGATGGCCAAACAGCATGGGAAACGTATCGTTTCCAATTTGAAGCTGCAGCTAAAGCAAATGGCTGGACTGAAAGAGAAATGGCAGCTTCCTTGGTGGTGTCGCTTCGAGGTCAGGCAGCAACCGTCCTTCAATTTCTTCCTCAGGATTCACCTAGTTATGACTCACTTGTTCAAGCTTTAGAAACAAGATATGACCAACAACATCTGAAGCAGGTTTTTCAAAGTCAGCTTAAAGTTCGGTATCAAAAACATAACGAGAGCCTACAAGAATTTGAAGCTGATATTAAAATATTACTACATTTGGCATACCCTCAGGCACCTAAAGATTTTCTTGAACAAATCGGTATACAGGCATTCATAGACGGACTACATGATATCGAAATGCAACAGGCTCTCCGATTACAACACCACAAAACGCTAAATGGAGCACTAGTTTCAGCCCAGGAGTTTGAAGCGGCTAAAAGTATTTCAAGATCTCGCCCAAGATTAAAAGAAATAAGATTTCGAGAAGATGAACAAGTCCCTACCACAGATAATCAACAACCTATTTTGTCCCAGATGTTGAACATACTCCAAAATCTTCAACAAAATCAACAAAAAGCTCAAAATCAAAACAGAAGATGTTTTAACTGCGGAAGAATTGGACATTTGCAGGTCAATTGTAGAAGTGGATCCCAAGCGAGAAAAGAAGAATACAATAATGATGTCAGAAGGTCGCCTAAATCGACATCCAGAAGCCCATCATATAGTCCTACTAGAAATATTAGTAGAGATAGATATGTAAGAAGTCGATCTCCTACAACTGACCACAGATATTCAAACAATAGCCAGGGAAACGAATAAAAGTCGACACTAAGGGGCGGGCGTCGGCTGAATCTAATAAAAGCCCCCAAATTCGCAGTTATACTTTAAACAAAAATGAACAGAACTTATTACTTAAGGGCTACGTTGACAATCAAAAATGCACTTTTCTTATTGATACCGGTGCAACAAGATCTTTTGTTCGCAAAGAACTTCTGAACAGAAAACTACAGCCATGTAAAACAAACTTAGTTCTTGAAACAGCTTCAGGTCAAACTATTCCAATTCATGGAGAAGTAACGGCGACCATAAAGATTGGCAACACCTTGATAAAACACATATTTCTTGTAGCCGATATTAAAGATGAATGCATTCTTGGAATGGACATTATGCAAAACAAATTTATCATAGATCTTCAAAATAAAATTTTGTTTATTGAAAATGAAGAAATAGTCCTAAAAGAGTCTACACCTCAAGTAAGAGTTATAGTTAGTGAAGATACAGAAATTCCTCAAAATTCTGAAAGTATAGTCCTGGCGAGACTGAGTCAAAAACCTGAAGGTTTACATTTCGGCGTTGTTGAAAGCGAGGAACTTGTTAATGACGGAATCATGATAGCCAGATGCCTAGTGAATGTAGATGAGATAATTCCAGTAAGGGTTGCTAATTTGTCCAAAAAGCCTTTTAAGTTGAAGAAAGAACAACAAATAGCACTCTGTACGCCAATAGAAAAAATAATCAAGTGCGAAAAGTATTTGAAAAAGAATACAGCTTTAAGTTACCAAGTTGACGCTAACCTGGCGAAAGAACTGATCAAAAATGTTGATCACTTAACAACTGAAGAAGTAGAAAAAGCTAATGAATTTATTAATGAAAACTACGACATTTTTGAATCCGAGAAATCTACAGGGCGTACTAGTCTAGTTCAACATAGAATCGATACTGGAGATGCAAGACCAATTCGTCAAGCCCCACGCAGATTACCGTTTGCTAGACAAAAAGAAGTTGAAAACATAATACAAGACATGATAAATTCCGATATCATCGAAGAAGCTTCGGGCCCCTGGTGTTCACCAGTAGTCTTAGTATCTAAGAAAGACGGATCTACTCGTTTTTGTGTAGACTACAGAAGATTAAACCATGTTACACAAAAGGACAGTTATCCATTGCCACGAATAGATGATACACTAAACACTTTATCAGGTGCTAAATGGTTTTCGACTCTAGATTTAAAAAGCGGCTACTGGCAAGTAGAAGTACATCCTGATGATCGAGACAAAACAGCTTTTTCAACTGGCCGTGGTCTCTACAGGTTTCAGGTTCTACCATTTGGTCTTTGTAATGCTCCAGCTACGTTTGAACGCCTGATGGAAATGGTTTTAAGAGGACTTACTTGGAAAACATGTCTAGTATATCTTGATGATATAATGATTATGTCCAAAACCTTTGATGAACATCTGAAAAACTTAAGCGAGGTATTTGAAAGACTGCGAAATGCCAACTTAAAGCTTAATTATAAGAAATGTTCACTATTTCAAAGAGAAGCGTACTATCTAGGAAATATCGTTTCAGCAGATAGAATTAAAACTGATCCAGAGAAGATTTCAGTTATTAAAGATTGGCCTAAACCAGGAAATAAAAAAGAAATTAGAAGTTTTCTTGGACTCTGTTCATATTACCGAAAATTCATAAAAGATTTTGGCCGCATCGCTAAGCCTCTTTATCGACTAACCGAAAACAACATTGAATTTGACTGGACACCGGATTGTCAAAATGCCTTCGTAGATTTAAAAAAACTACTTACAACAGCACCTATCCTAGCCTATCCACGAGAAGATGGAAAATTTCTGTTGGATTGTGACGCATCTCAGCATGGTATTGGCGCTGTTTTATCACAAGAACAGGAAGGTGAAGAAAAAGTTATTGCATATTTTAGTAAAACCATAGGAAAGGCAGAAAAGAATTATTGCGTTACCAGAAAAGAGCTCCTAGCTATTATAAAAGCCCTAGACCACTTTCATACCTTCCTTTATAACAGAAATTTTACAATCAGAACAGACCATAGCGCTTTGCAGTGGCTAATGAATTTTAAAAAGCCAGAAGGACAAGTGGCTCGATGGATAGAGAGACTCCAACAGTATAACTTCGACATAGTACATCGAAAAGGGCGTCTCCATAACAATGCCGATATTCTTTCTAGGCGACCCTGTTTAGAACGACAATGCCAGTACTGTAAAAGACTTGAAGAAAAAGAGAGCGTAACTGAAGAAGTAAGTCTCTGCATGACCACGGTTGAACAGGAAGAAGATAATGATCAGACTTCCCTGGAAAACATTAAGAAGAGTCAAAAGAAAGATAATGACTTAAGAGTCATACGAGAATGGCTTAGAAATGGAGTAAGACCTCTTTGGCAGGAAATATCTAAATATAGTCGAATTATAAAGGCGTACTGGGCTCAATGGGAATCTTTGCATCTTTCGAATGGTCTATTATATCGGAAGTGGGAAAGTCCCGATGGAGTACGTATAGTTCAACAAGTGGTACTGCCAAAATCACACATTAAAAGTGTGTTGCAAGAACTTCATAGCAGCCTGTCTGGAGGACATTTTGGGGTAAAAAGAACACTGGCCAGGGTTCGAGACAGATTTTATTGGATCAATTGTCGCCGAGATGTAGAAGAATGGTGTAAGAAATGCGACTTATGTAACGGTAGAAAAGGCCCTAGAACAAGAAGTCGTGGTAAAATGGCACAATATCTTTCCGGAGAGCCTTTTGAACGACTTGCAGTTGATATTCTCAGTCCACTTCCAAACGACAGAGAGAGGTAACAAGTACTTAATGGTTGCAATGGATTATTTTTCAAAATGGCCTGAAATTGCACCTCTTCCTAATCAAGAAGCGACGACTGTAGCAGAAGCATTCATAACACACGTCGTATCAAGACATGGAGTTCCTTTAGAGTTGCATTCTGATCAGGGACGAAATTTTGAATCCGAATTATGGCAAGAATTAATGAAAATCTTGGGTATTAAGAAAACTCGAACTACGCCTCTCCACCCACAATCAGACGGAATGATCGAAAGACATAATAGAACTATTTGTCAATACCTCTCAATGTTTGTTGCTGATAATCAAAAAGATTGGGATACCCTAATACCTCTATTCCTGTTAGCCTACAGAAGTTCTGAACATGAAGCAACCGGTTATTCTCCATCAATGATGATCACCGGAAGAGAAATGAAGCTTCCTCAAGATCTTATTTTCGGAAAATTGCCTACCTGTGAAGAAGAACCTTCATCCCTGACATACCTAGAAAGCTTAAGAGAAAAACTGGAAAAAGTCCACGAATTTGCTCGTAAAAGTTTGAAGCTTCAAAGTGATAAAGCCAAGTCCAGGTTCGATGTGCAAGCTACAGGGACAACAGGTGATCCAGTATGGCTATACAATCCCACACGCAAGAAAGGACTTTGTCCGAAACTTCAACGAAACTGGGAAGGCCCGTACACCGTCTTAAAGAAAATAAATGATCTGGTCTACCGCATCCAGTTTTCAGCGAGAAGTAAACCCAAGATAGTTCACATTGAGAGATTAGCCCCATATCATGGAACTGATCCACCCTGTTGGCTTCAACCAGACCCTGATAGACCAGTTATTCGAGGCGAATAACTATAAAGGAGGGAGCAGTATTATGACAGTTCCGTAGATTGTTCCTACATAGAAAGAGTCCCTCGACGTGAAAGAAGAAGTAGTCACGTACGAGAATATTCTGGATGTCATGGAATAACCCAGAAATGTCTGGTGACATCTAGAACGTCAGAAAACTATATAAACATTATGTGTTTGACATTCTATAGTTCAGTTGTATTTGAGATTTTGAGTATAAAAAGTTGTCAGTTTGTTCAAGTTGTTAACGTATTGTAATATTGTATTGGAGTTTAAATAAAGTATTTTAAAGAAGTTGTAACAATATTAATGTCGCGACTGTCGCGATAGTCCAAGTAATGAAGCTTAAAATAGGACAAAACCTCACAATTTTTACAGAATGGATCGATTTGCTTGAAAATTTGAGAATAAGTAGTGGATAGTCCAAGGATCAAAATCTATACGATGGCGAAAGGCGCTTTTACCATGGGGGTGGTTGCCACCACATCTCGGGGATGGAATTTTTTTATTATATTTTGACCACGAAAGTTGGTAAAAGCATTCATACTAAGCAAAAAACGTTTTATACATTTTTTTGATGAAACTTATTAGTTTTCGATTTATTCGCTATCGAAAGTGTTAGTGTTATTTCGAAAAAATCAATGTTTTTAATAAGTTTTCTGCTAATAACTCCAAAAGTTTTCGTTTTATCAAAACAACTTTACTTAACAAAAACTTTTTTTTAATTTTCTTTAAGACCAATAGTAATCGAGCTATACTTTATTATATGTTAGCTCTTCTTCGTCAAATGCTAAATATTGTAGTTTCAAAGTCAAAAGACGGGAAAACTATGCATTTTTCGAGGATAACTTGTTTAAACTAATTTAAAATATTTAAAAATATCTATCTCCAGAAATAAAAAAAGTCTCTAGCTCAAAAATTAAGGGACTTATAATGAAAAGAATGTCAGTCCCTATTTTTTTTCAGCCAAAAAGGAAGCAACCTCCTAATCACCACCCTAATTAAAATTAGTCATTAACCTTATTTGGTCTTCTTTATTTATGTATTATTAATAGGTTGTAGAAGTTTGACCAGCTTAGAATGATTAGTTTAAAAAAAATGGATTTAAAAGCGAATAACGAATTTTTGTAGTTTGGAAAAAATGGCCTTTTCTTCAGAATAGAAAGACTTGCATCAAAGATACGAAAAAATGTTTCAATATGAAATTGTAGCGTATTTAATTCTCAAGAACCTGGTTTGCAAAAATTTTTTCTACGGCAAAAATTGGGTGAGCTATTGACAATTAAAACTTGTAATAACATACAAAAACTACCTTTACCAACCCTTTCAAAGTCACCTCTTTTTGCGACTGAGGATTTTAAAAAGATTTAATATTAATAGACTTATTGATCTTGTAAAAACCTACAAAATTATTTTTTACCAAACTTTCTAAGATTAAAAATAAAAAAGTTACGGTTAAAAAATCAATATATTTTTTTGAGAAATCCAATTGGAAGCATAATAATGTAAGTTAGCGGTGTTTTTAGTCATTGGCCTTATTCATTCTTCTCTATTAATGTATTATTAATAGTTTCTAGAAGTTTGACTGGCTTAGAATGATTATTTTTTTAAAAACTGGAGTTAAAAGCGAATAACGAATTTTTGTAGTTTGGTAAAAAATTCCATTTTCTTCAGAATATAGAGATTAGCATCAGAGATACGAAAAAATGTTTAAATATGAAATTGTAGATTATTTAAGTCCCAAGAACTGGGTTTGAAAAATTTTTTTACGGCCAAAATTGAGTGAATTATAAATGAATATATCGAAAAACATTGATTTTTTCGATATAAAACTAACACTTTCGATAGCAAATAAATCGAAAACTATTAATTTTATCAAAAAAATGTATAGAACATTTTTTGCTTGGAATGAATGTTTTTATCAACTTTTGCGGTCAAAATATAATAAAAAATTTCCACCCCGGAGATGGGGTGGCAACCACACCCATGGTAAAAGCACCTTTCGGCATCATATAGATTTTGATCCTTAGACTATCCACTACTTATTCTAAAATTTTCAAGTAAATCGGTCCATTCTGTAAAAATTGCGAGGTGAAAAGCTTCGGTTCCTGGACTATAGGTATGAGCAATTATACTTTTCGACCACTTTTGTAGGGGTTCCGCGGATTTTTACCAAAGGACACCGCACACATCTTATGAAAAACATAATGTCACTAAAATTCGATAAAATTGACATGAATAGATTCGTCTCGAAATTTCGATTATTTCGAAAAGTGGAGGTTTAATAGGCGAGTTTAGCAACCTACCTATCGTAAAATGAAGCAATGCTCAAAGAACCAACGGGATGCCTCAGAACAGGACGGATACACAGATGACGAAACGGCGAGAACCAGGACAAAGAATAGGAAAAATATACTCAGAATTTCGACATGGAATATAAAATCATTGAACAACAGAGACCAGGAGTTAGAAAAGGAACTGAGAGAAAATAAGATAGAGATATGCGCGATCCAGGAAACAAAAAAGAAAGGGAAAGGACAGATGTGGCTTGGGGGAATACTTCTTGATCTATAGTGGTGTACCAAAAAATACGAGAGCCAAAAAAGGCGTGGCCTTGATTATACACAAAAAATGGGCAGATAACATATATGAATGTCAATACATATCAGAAAGAATCGTAGTTACTAAGATCAAATTAGAGAAGCAAAAAATAAATATTATAGGAGTTTATAGCCCAGAAAAGTGCAAACCTGAAGTCGACAGAGTCCACTTTTATAGCGAGCTTCAACAAACAGTCGACGAAATACCAGCCAATGAGATAATATACATTTTAGGAGACATGAACAAGAGTCGGTAACATAATTATACCAGGAATAAAGCAACGATTCAATGAAGACAACAAAAATGAAAATGGAGAACTACTTATTAACTTTTGCTCTCAGAACGAATTTCGAATAAACAATACGTTCTTCAGACACAAAGATCAACAAAAATATACATTCCAAAATACAAGAGGACACAGATCCGTTATTGATTATATATTGACAAACAGAAACATCCACCACTCTCAAGTACTAGACATACGATGTTTAAGTGCAGCTCTAATATTGGAAGCCATTACAACCTAGTACTTGGAAAAATCAGAATAGAGCTACAAAGAAACAGAAAAGAAGACCCTGTTGAATGTGAGACAAGAATAAAGGTAGAACAGCTACGAGACTTGTCAACACGAGATCTATATCAGAGAAGGCTGCAAAAAGTACTGAATGAAAACTACATTACACCGGATGAAGACATCGAAGAAAAAAAAAATGAATAACCATTTTCAACTAGAGAAGGTTCCCATTGTTTTCATTCTGGTGGGATATGTTATATGCCATTAGAGTGAAAACTTAGTCTTTTACATCGAAGAAAGTTGGAGGAAGATCAGAGATAATATCAAAATGGCAGCAACGGAAGCACTTGGAGAACGTAAGATAAGTAAACATATACGAAAGAAAAGGAGAACTCCATGGTTCTGTGAAGAAATAAAAATAAAATGCCAAGAAAAAAAAAGAAAATCTACCTAGAATACAAGTCCAAAAGAACGAGACAAACATATGAAGAATATAAAAGAGTACGAAATGAATTAAACTCAATAGTAAGAAGGAAGAAAACAGAACATTGGGAAGCATTTTCAAAAGAGATGGGGCACGACTTTTATGGGATGCAAAAGGAAATATGGAAAATGATAAGAGGTCAAAGAGCAGAGATGAAGGAATTGATTGAAGTAAAACATATTGATACAAATACATGGACAACTTACCTAAAAAACCTCTACCAAACAGCTAATCACAAAGAACTGGAAACACCAGGATTAGAATTGGATGAGAAAACAGAAATTAAAGAGGAAGATATAAAGAACGCCTTAAAAAAGATGAAAAATCGAAAAGCTCCTGGGAGAGATGGAATAGCTAATGAACTTTTAAAATACGGAGGAGATAGACTTCACAAAGAACTGAATATCCTTATAAGTAAAATAATAAATACAGGAAGAATTCCAGAAGAATGGAGAAGCACTCAAATGATAGCGTTATTTAAGAAAGGTGATAGGGCAGACCCCAGTAACTATAGAGGGATAAATTTACTGAGTACTATACTGAAACTCACAACAAAAATACTTACGGAGAAAATAATCGCGTGCATAAATATATCGGATGAACAACAAGGATTTAGAAGTGGAAGATCATGTACCGATGCAGTTTTTGTGATAAGGCAAATAGCGGAGAAATCACTAGAATATAACAAACCAGCCTTTTTCTGTTTCATAGACCTAGAGAAAGCGTTTGATAGAATCCAATTAAAAGATGTGATACACCTACTACATGAGAAAAATTTACCACTGGATATCATAAAACTGATAAAAAACATATATGTAAGAAATAAAATAGAAATGAAAGTCAATGGAATAATAACAGAACCCATAGAAACAAACACAGGAATCAGGCAAGGAGATTCACTAAGCCCTCTACTGTTAAAATAATATTGGATGCAATAATAAAACAAGTGAAGGAAAAAAGAGCGTACAAAATGGGCAATAGAGAGGTAAAAATACTCTGTTACGCTAATGACACCGTGTTAGTAGCAGAGTGCGAAGACGACCTACAAGGATTATTGCACGAGTTCAACATTAACGCAAAAGAAATGAATATGAAAATATCAGCTCAAAAAACAAAAAGCTTGGTAATTGCCAAAGAACCAATAAGATGCAAATTGGAGTTAGACAATCAAATTATACAACAAGTAATGACTTTCAAATAACTGGAAATTAATCTATCAGCCGACAACAATATCGAAGAAGAGGTAAAAGACCAAATAATTAAAGCCAGTAGAACGGCCGGATGCCTAAACGACACAATTTGGAAAAACAAACACCTAAGATTGGAAACACAGGCCCGAATATATAAGTCAGTTATTAGGCCAGCTATGACTTACACGGCCGAAACAAGACCAGATACAAGCAAAACACGAAGACATCTGGAAACCAACGACATGAAGATCTTAAGAACGATTGCTGGAAAAGGACTACAGGATAGGGTAAGAAGTGAGGAAATCAGACGCATATGTGGGGTAGACAATATAAATACCTGGGTAAAGAACAGAAAAGAAGATTGGAATGAGCACATAAGCAGGATGTCTGAATCAAGGATAGTAAGAATAGCCAGGGACAAGTCACCTTTAGGCAGGAGAAGTATAGGACGCCCAAGGAAAAGATGGAATGACAACTTAGAGGCAGAATGAAAGGCACCGTTGAAGAAAAACAGGCAGTACTGCCTATATAAAAGAAGAAGAAGATAAATACTATTAGTCTAGGTGCTATTCAAAACAGCAACAGCGTAAACCCAGGTGAGCTAAGCCGATTAGAGGAAGTATTTATTGTACAGCTGGTTCAAAAAAAAAACTGATACGACTCTTAAAGCGTATTTTGTAGAAAATTGAGCATTGTATTTTCTTCTTCTTCTTCTTTTTGTTTTTGGTCTCGCTGCAAGGCAATTACCAGCACGATTTATAGGCGATCTTGATGTAGTCTGGCTCTAAAGCCATATCAAAATCTCTGACTATGTTCTTGTAAAAAGCTTTTGATGAGGCGTGATATAATGAATATGAGTTTAATTATATTTAATTTATTATATTTTGAAGGATAAACTTATTATTTACATACTGTCACTGTCACTGCCAAATCTTAAAATTTGTCAGATACCTTCAACCTCAAAAAATGGCTGTTTGTTTGTTTATTTTATTATTTGTCTGTCATAATAAATATAATATAATGTCAGACCAATCATACACTGCTCAAAATGATCAAATCTTACTAAGAGTCGTATCAGTTTTTTTAGGAACCAGCTGTACATACTTTGGTATGACTGACCTGCAGAAGATTTATGGAGTACCGGCTTTTAAAGCTTTTTTCTCTTTGTCTAACTCTAACTTTTGACGTACCCATTTGATTTTAGATTTATTTATATCAATTTACGCCGTTATTAAGGAAAATTCAGAGTTGGCGCATTGATACGAAATGATCGTAATTTCAGGACGAATCTATTCATGTAAATTTTATTGAATTTGAGTGACATTATATTTTCCATAAGATTTGTGTGGTGTCCTTTTAGTACTTATATTATGGTACTTACCTTAAAAAAGTAGCCTTCTAGCTGACACAGGGCCTGAGGTATGCCCCTCGAAAGGGTCAACAATAGCCCTTTTTACCCTATATTTGAAGAGCTATACCCTTGAGTCCAGTGGACCGATTTTAGCTCACAGTGCCTCATTTTTCTTGTTATGTCAACTTTTTGATGAAATAATTTGCAAACCCGCATAAGATTCGTTTTATTTTATACAAAGAACATAAAGAAAACTTACAAAATTTTATGATTTTCAGGTAATTGTCCAAATTTAACTAAACGAGAAAGAAAATTGTAGGAATCGTCATAATTATGAAAGGAGTCTTTAAATACCTTTCAAACGACTATGTATTTGTAAATTAATAGTCCAGGAACTGAAGCTTTTCACCTCGCAATTTTTACAGAATGGATAGATTTGCTTGAAAATTTGAGAATAAGTAGTGGATAGTCCAAGGATCAAAATCTATATGATGTCGAAAGGCGCAAAGGCGCTTTTACCATGGGGGTGGTTGCCACCCCATCTCCGGGGTGGAAATTTTTTATTATATTTTGACCGCAAAAGTTGATAAAAACATTTATTCTAAGCAAAAAATGTTCTATACATTTTTTTGATAAAATTAATAGTTTTCGATTTATTCGCTATCGAAAGTGTTAGTTTTATATCTAAGAAATCAATGTTTTTGGTATAGATACTCATTTACAATTCACTCAATTTGAGCCGCAGAAAAAATTTTTTCAAACCAAGTTCTTGGAAATTAAATAATCTACAATTTCATATTGAATCATTGAATCATTTAGGTATAGTAATCCTTACAATAATTTCTTTGTATTAGCATAAGTAATAATTTCAACAATTTTGACTAGTTTAGAATGCATATTTTTGAAAAAAAGATATAATTTAAAAAAGTCAGAATTTTTAAAATTCTCATAATTTTGATTTTCTTTTGAGAATAGATCCGAAAATCTTCAATATACGTAAAAAATGATAAAAATCAAATTTTAGTTTTTTATGTATCAAATATTCTACCTTGTTTACTATTTCTCTAGGGTAAAAAATAACCGAGATTGAAACGTTTAAAGCTTACATTTTGCTACGAGAACCATGTAACCAGGGCTATTTAACCTTTTATTTTTAAAAAAGTAAGGGACTTAAAAAATTAAATTTAACGTTCTTTAATATCCCTTAGAATTATCTTTCAAATGGTTTTTACTTGAACCTAATATCCTAAAAACTAACGGAGTTATTTAACAAAAGCAATAACATTTTTTGGAAAAATTTTTAACAAGATAAATTTTGAAAAAAATTTGGAGCATAAATTTTAACGTTATCAACATGTTCGGGGGCTCATTTGATAGATATTTTTAAGTACTTTGACAAATGTTTTATAAGTTTATGTTATAAAATGCATCAATTTCCCGTTATTTCAGCTTGAATACTTAGTAGAGTTTTTTACTCGCCGAAAAAAATATACATTCAATTACCTATAACTCACTTTTAGTTAACATTAAAAAGTTTTTCTAGTAAGGAGATTATTTCATTTTTTATTGGCTTCAATTTTGATAATTATAACTTTTTTGTAAAAACTTATAGTTTTTGAGTTATTTATGAAAAATCGGTTAAAAACATGCATTTTTCTCACGAAAAATTAAAATCTTTAATAACTCAAACAGTTTTGATTTATTTTTTACCTTTGTGTAACAAAATTTGCTTAGAATTTGTCCCTCTATCGAATTATGGGGTTATTTTTAATAAAAAAAATTTCATCAAAGAGAAAGGGTGGCATCCACCCCCAGGGTAAAAGCGTAAGTTGGTACCATGTCACCTTTGCTCCTTGAGATATCCTCTAACTACTCACCAATTTTCATGGAAATCGATGGAGGTTAAACGAAATTGGAGGTAATAGCTCACATCCACCTTCAGTGACTGCACTAATGTGCCATATTCTTGAAAACGGGGTACGATCGATATCTCAACCAACTTTATAATGATAGGCAAACAAAGGGCTTGTACAGCTTAACAAATGTTTGAGAAATAACCTAACAAAAGGGAAGCTAGTTTCTTCTCTATTCAAGACGTACATTAAGAAGGAAGTTAAAATAAAGGAATGAAACTATAAAGGTGATTATCAGTTAATTAATCAGATATAGCATCCTATTGGATTATCTATATTAATTCCCAGCATAGAATTGAAAACATCATGTAAGTGGGACATAATGTTACCATTTTTTGTTACCGTTGTACTTAAATTTAGACGAAAACCAGATTCGTGAAAAAGCGTTTCCAGAATTTATAAATATGATAGGTACTTCTAAATGTCGCAATCTTTCAAGCGATTCTGTCAAATGATTTTACAATATTCAGGTCCCTGAGGAGAGTTTTCCCCAATAAATAATATGGAACCGGATTACAAGTCTTAGTCCAAGGTGATATTTTTCTCCTTATACATAGTTAAAATAGGCGTTGGTATTATCTTAAGTACAATTACATGCTAGCGCTAAATGATTTGCGATATATTAAAAATCAGTTAACAACCCAAGGGCGGATCCAGGGAGCCGTGGCCCCCTCCGAGAATTTAAAAAGATATAAATTTAAATATTTGCAGTTCAAATGTTTTTAATTTTAATCACATGTATATGTACAAAACAGTGGATAAGTACATATTATGTCTTCTGCACTAGAAGTGAACAAAAGCAGTAAAGGAAACCTCAAGAAAGACATATTATGTTTTGTAGATCAACATGTTAGAACGACCTTGAATAGCCATCAAAATCGTATCAATTTCCATATTCTGTACACAAAAAGAATAAAAAAGAAATGTAGCGTTACTTGGGTCGCGAGCACTTAGAAAAACAAAGGAGTTGGTTGGTACTTTCGCACATTCAAAAGAGATTGTTCCTGCAAGTGCTGCGTTTTATTTTTCTAATGAAAGATATGATCACAATAAAGGGATGATCGTCCAAAGCCTTGTCACGAAATATTTAACACCTTTCGTCAAACTCATGGGCAAAGACTGAGCCATACAAACTCATGAAAAAACATCATATCACAAGAAGTAGCATTCTGCGTTCAGGTTGGGCTGGATTTTCTACAAAGTTGTCGCAACCTGCAAAAGTCATTCATTGATCAGGTAGACCCTCAGAGGTCTAAACAGATATGTACAAGAAAATAGAGAAAGACTAAGACCAATAGTAGAGTCTATAAGGTAGTGTTCTTTAGGTCGACAAATCATTCCTCTAAGAGGACATAGTGAAGATGGCCTTCTGCTTCTTGACGAAGATGCTGGACCTAGTAATGAGGGGAATTGTTAAGCTTTAGAGTAGCATCAGAAGATAACACTCTTAAGCAAAACCTATCCACAGCATCTTCCCGAGCAACATAAATTAGTAGCACCAGTCAAAATCAATTGATAACATGTTGTGGTGAAGAAATAATTAAACAAAATTAACATGAAGTAAAACTCCCTAGTGTAGTTGGTATATTTAATAAAAATTCTAAAAAATTTTTAAAAATCCAAACGGATTAACGGATAAAAAAAAAATTTTGAATTTTTATTAAATATACCAACTACACTAGGGAGTTTTACTTCATGTTAATTTTATTTAACTAGATGGTATACAGCCAACCTTCGGGTATTATCCCGTTTTATTTTAAATAATTAAACAAATAATGAATCAGGTTCAAAGTGCAAATTATTACTTTGTCATATTTAAAAGAAAACGACCGACATATTCCATGTGGAACAGTTTTCTTTAAATTTGAGATACATACACAATAACATTCGTGAAGACTTTGTCAAGTTGACTGATAGCCCAATAAATGACCATTTTGGAGTGTAATTTCCAGGGCAACTCAGAATTTCATGAAAATTTGTATTTAGGTTCTAATTACCCTCCACTTCAAAGTTGAATTTGTGCCTTTGGTTGCTTTTACTTGGGGGGTGACATTTACCCCTTCTCGGGGGGTGAAAAACGCTTGTTTAAAATAAGGCCAGAAATGGATAAATTGACTTATTTTAAGCACCTTTTGTTCTATAAAGTTTTTTACGTAAGTCAATACTTTTCGAGTTATCCGCGATTTAAAATGTTGATTTTTCGACAAAAAAACTACGTTTTCAGACCGTTTTTCCCAAATAACTCAAAAAGTAAATATTTTATCTAAAAAAATATTTTTAGCAAAAGTGTAGCCTATAAAAAAAACGAAAAAAATGGTTTACAAGTAAAGTCTACAAATTGAGCAGAAGCAAAGTTGTAGCTCATGAAAAATACGTTCTTATTCGTCTAATTTCAAATCGAATAATTCAACGCGAAACCAACGAAGAAAGAAGCGTTTTTCGGGAAAACCTTATTAACATTTTTAAAGTATCGAAAAAAAGTTTATTATTTGTTTTTTACAAAAGTTTACAGCATCAAAAATAAACGAGTTACACTGAAAAAAAAGTTGGCCCCTTTTTTTGGTAAAAAAAAAATCGTGAAAACCTCCCTCTATTTAGCACCCTAAATGAAATTAATCGTTTGGCTTTACCATCTATTTTAACTGTATGTGTATTGTTTATATGATCTGTAAGTTTGATTGGTTTGAAGTGCTTATTTTTGAAAACATTTGTTTTTATAGTAAAAAAAAATTTCTAAAGATTTTTGAAAAATTAAATTTTTTCAAAATAACTTAAAAAGTATTAGTGATAAGAAAAATCTTAAAGAGTAAAAAAATGTAGGTTTTGCTATTATAAATATGCTAGTTTCATTTTGTTTCTCCGTAAGACAAAAATTGGTTAAGATATAGCTGTTCAAAATTTGCATACACTAGTGATAAGTGACCCATTCAAGCTTTCTCAATTATAACCCTTTCAAAAATAAACACTTTAAACTGGTGAGACTGACAGATCATATAAAAAATAGATAGGTAAGTAAATTGCTTGTAAAGCAGTAGCGATTAATTTCATTTGGGGAGCTAAACACGGCGAGATTTTCATGATTTTTTACAAAAAAAAAGAGGGCCAACTTTATTTTAAGCGTAACTTGCTTATTTTTAATGCTAAAACTTTTGTTAACAATTAAAACAAAGCTTTTTATAAACACTCTAAAAAAGTTTAAATGGGTTTTTCCCGAAAAGTGCTTAATTTTTCGGTGATTTCACCTTGAAATATTCGATTTGGAATTAGACGAATAAGAACGTATTTTTCATGAGCTACAACTTTGTATTTATTTGATAGATAGACTTTACTAATACACCATTTTTTTTTGGGTTTTTTATAAGCTATACTTTTGCTAAGAATATTTTTTTTCGATAAAATATTTACTTTTTGAGTTATTTGCGAAAAACCGTCTGAAAACGTAGTCGAAAAATCAACATTTTCAATGGCAAATAACTCGAAAAGTATTGACTTACGTAAAAAACTCTATAGAACAAAAGTTGCTTATAATCAGTCAATTTATCCATTTCCGGTATTATCTTGAACGTATGTTTTTTCACCCCCCGAGAAGGGGTGAGTATCACCCCCCAAGTAAAAGCAACCAACGGCACAATTTCAACTTTGAAGTGGAGGGTAAGTAGAAACTAAATCCAAATTTTCATGTAATTCGGAGTTGCCCCTGAAAATTACACGGTATCGCCGAATTTCCCGTTCATTTACTGGGCTATGAGGCTTATTAGAACATAAAAATAATTAGTGAAACTCAATAAAGAGGGGAAGAACAAGGCCTGACAGGAGAAGCACTGGAAAAAATAAGTATCTAACTTGTTAAAAGAACTGCACTTGGATCCGAAGAAATGTGTAGGAATTTTGAATGTCTTTATTGCACTCAAAAGTTTGTGAAAAGTGCCTTAAAACTCACGTTTGTATCCATACTTTTTAAAAATTACTCCCAGATCCCCCGGTACCCCTCCCCAAAAAAGTTTATGGCCCCTCCCGAAAATCTGTCCTGGATCCGCCCTTGTAACAACCTAACATTTTATGTAACTAATAACTATAAAATGATTGATATCCACCATTTTAAGTATGTAATAGACACCTTGATTATAGTAAAAAAGGAAAATAATTATAAATATAGATACCATTAAGTGAAAAACTGTAATGATGTTTCAAAGACAGGAAGAATTACTGCAATTATTGAACAATAGAATCTATCTTTACAAAACAAAATGAAAGAGAATAATAAACGACTTACAGATATCACGCAATATTGTAAAGTTGTTGTATTTATTTATTGAAAGCTATTAATATTATAGTATTTAGTAACCAGACATAACGTTCTATTCATATAATGTTTTGCATTTTTTTTATTTAACCTCATAATTTATTTACAATCTGTAAAACAAGTTACAATGAGTAAATGTTGCGACCACTAGTGTACTATCCGACAAGCCAGTGCTGGCGCGTGACCTTGAGTGAAAATACACAGCGTCAAATGCAGAATACGAGAAGGTCAGCCGCCACCTTTCGCTTGTCGCTCTGTAGGTGACTTGGAGAAAATGATTCATTAATCATTTTCTCTCACAATAAAACACTGAAAAACGTTTGTTTTTCTATACTTCCACAAAATTTATTACAACTATGTTATTACTACAGCTGTTTCGGCAAAGTGCCTTTCTCAAGTGATATATTTTACAATATGTTTGCCTTTTTAAGTCTTTAACTGAAGAGGTTGAGGAGTGGGGAGCTGTTTGTCTCGAGTTGGTCATTCAGAATTATATCTGTATTTTTCAATTTATTAATTTCCATTGATTCTAAAAGTGATAGCTTAAGGCCTTTATTTTGAATATGTAGAATTTGAAAGTGTCACTTCTACATACGCACTTCACCTTCTAGATCATAATCATTCTTTCAATGAAGAGTTTCAAATTCTACATATTCAAAATAAAGGCCTTAAGCTATCACTTTTAGAATCAATGGAAATTAATAAATTGAAAAATACAGATATAATTCTGAATGACCAACTCAAGACAAACAGCTCCCCACTCCTCAACCTCTTCAGTTAAAGACTTAAAAAGGCAAACATATTGTAAAATATATCACTTGAGAAAGGCACTTTGCCGAAACAGCTGTAGTAATAACATAGTTATAATAAATTTTGTGGAAGTATAGAAAAACAAACGTTTTTCAGTGTTTTATTGTGAGATAAAATGAACTTCCATCAAGTAACGGTCGAATCCATCAATTAATCATTTTCTTTACAAATATTTTACATAGATATAAAATTGTTTGTCTCTGGGAATTACGGCACATATAACTAAAATCGCGATGGTAAATCACTAGGTGTATTTCGTCTAAAGTCTTCATCTGACTGGTTGTCTCATCAGGTTTCTGGCTAGTATGGATGTTGTGTCAGTCTGTCTTCGTATTTCTGTGCGAAGTTAGTAATTTCTTCTTTTACTGTTGCAATTTCTAGATCGCGTCTAATAATATAATTTGCAACATACCATGGGGTATTTGTGATTATTCGAAGAACCTTCGACTGGATCCTCTCCAAGATTTCGATATTGGAGTTTGATGCAGTACCCCAAAGTTGGATCCCGTAACTCCATATTGGCTTCAAAATTGCTTTGTACATAGACAAGTACTTTATTTTTCATCGAAAGTGATGATTTGTGACCAATCAGCCAGTAAAGATTGTGTAATTTGAGACCAAGTTGTTTACGCTTCATAAAAATGTGTGCTCTCCAGTTTAATCTTTGGTCCAGGTGCATTCCAAGGTATTTGACTGTTGCTTGCTGTTTTTTTTTAATTGCCCTTTTGCCAGATTTCAGTAAGAGCCTAAGAAGGAATCCATTGAAATCTGGCAGGCAGCGGTGGAAAAAAAATCTTTTTTTGACATCTAATGTCACGGAGCAAGACACCCTGGCGTCCTCTGGCCAAGTATTATAGGCCAGAAGACACCAGGGTAGTGCTGGATTAACCGTATTCCGGCTAAAACCGTAACCACCGCTCCAAAGTAGTGGTAAAAGAAACCAAAATCCATACACCGCCCTTGGTTTAATTTCCTCTTCTGTCTTCCTGTTCCTTCTTCTTTATCACCCCCGAGATCAGACAGTGCACCTCTCTCCATTCTTTCTCTCCTCTTAACATCAAATTTACTATATTTCTTTCATCCAGCCTGAAACCCATCCGCCTCTCGAAGTCTCCCCTCTCATTTGCCCACCTCTCACAGTTAAAGAGGTGGGCGGGAGCGTCCGGCACCCCACAAACAGCACAGTTCGCTGAAGCTGATTTACCTATCCTATTTGTGTAGGTGCCGAAGCTACCATGCCCGGTCAGAAACTGCGTCAGGAAGAAGTCCAGTTTCCTGAACTTACATTCCCACCACGGCCTCAGATCGGGAATAAGCTTCTTCGTCCACCTTGCATTTCCGCTATCACTCGCCCATTCTCTCTGCCACTCCTCTATCGTTCTCTCTCGATCTTCATCATCTATATTTCCATCCATCCTCCTCGCATACGCTCTTTACACAATAAGACGATCGGTATCACCGCTCCAATAACATAAAGAGCCTCGTTTGAGGCCGTCCTATAGGCACTACATACCCTGAGGAGCATTCGCCTTTGCGAAGTCTCCAACCTCTTGGCGTACTTCGCTGTATTCAGCACGCTGCACCACACGAAAGCAGCGTATGTCACCGCCGACTGGAAAACTCCATTTAAAACCCTCCTTTTGGTACTACCTGGGCCCCAATGTTCGGCATTAGCCGTACCAATACCTCCAGACTTCGGGACATGTACTCCAAATCTCAGTCCTTCCGACAGCTAGACTCCGAGGTGCTTAACCGATTTAACTGGTACAACCTTTACCCCTTCCACTAAAAAGCGAAGAGATGATTTGTCTCGGCTCCCTTTGAGAACTACCACCTCAGTTTTCTGAGGTGCTAGTTGTAGATCGTTCTCTCTGATCCACCTACTAATACGACGCAGGGCTGTGTTAGCAGCATTAACCATCTCCGTTTTCTGGCTCGCCTTCGCAACCAGTGCGAGATCATCGGCATAAGCTACAAGAGTGCAACCCCTCGGCATCTGTAACCTCAGCACCCCATCGTACAGGACATTCGAGAGGGTGGGACCCAGTACCGAACCCTGCGGAACACCCTGCGACAACTTGATGCTGGTATCCTTTTCCGTTATGAACCTGTCAGTAAAGTACCTGTCAACCACGTTAACCAGGTACTCACTGACACCCAAATCTCTCAGTCTGGACATGATTTTTTCCCATGATGCCGTATTAAAGGCATTTTTGACATCTAGCAAGATAAGAGCCACCCATTTATTTGTATTCTGCGTGACTAAGCAGGTCACTTCTGATGCCGCATCTATGGTGGACCTTTTGGTCCTAAAACCATACTGACGATCGCTTAATGCATGCTTTTCTTCCAGCTCTCGCTCAAGGCGACCTTTTACAAGCTGTTCGTATAATTTAGCTACCGAGCTAAGAAGGCAAATTGGCCGAAAACGCACCTCTTCCTCATACCCTCTACCTTTCGGGATAAGGACAACCTTAGCCTCTTTCAACCGAGTTGGGAACTGCTGATGTTCGAGCAGTTCGTTTAGCAGCCTCAGGAAAACCTGCGGGTATCTTTGTGCGGCGAGCCTTACCGTTTCCGGCATGACTCCGTCTATGCCAGGTGCCTTTCGGATCTTTATCCGTTCAGCGGCCTCGCGGAGTTCCAACTCAGTAAAGGATTCCGCATCTACGAAATCGGTAACCCTTTCACGTCTATCCTCCACCCGAGGAAAGAGCTCCCGTATTAAACGGAGTCTCTCTTCCTCGGGCAGGGGGTAGGGTGTCTTTTTCCCCTTTAGTTCGCTACACACAATCTTGAAACCCTGGCCCCAAATATCTCTTTCGAGGTCCTGAAGCAGGTTACTCCACCTTTCTCTTTTCGATCGTCTAATCTCATTTCTGTACTCATTCTGCATTCGCTTCAATTCATTCATTCTCTCTTCCAAATCTGCTGCTTGCACTCTTCTTAACCTCTTGCACTCCCTTCTTACTCTCATACAATTTGTCCTCAGATATTCAAGCCGGTCATTCCACCAGTATGGTTGTTTCCTTTCATACCTCCCATTTGACCTCACACATGCCAACTCTTGTGCCGCACTCAGCCCCTCGATCAATTCACTCACATCCTCGCATCCCGAACCAATCAAGCCAAAAGCATCCACAAAAATCTCCTCATTTAAACATCTTTTTAGATCGATATCTCCATCTTTTCGTTTTTTCCGTTTGCTCGATAGTTCAAAACTTACATACTTATGTAAGCTGAGCGATTCTTCTTCCAGAACAGTCCAGCCTACGACCCTGTTAAAAAGTGGTGTTGAAACCAGCTAGATATCTAGAAAAGATTCACTGTTACCTCTCACGAACGTGGGTGCCTTACCGTCATTTAGCACGGTAAGTCCCACAGCGTGAATCCATTCTGTTAGGTATTTGCCTCTCCGATCTTGCACTCGTGGATTCCATGGACGATCCTTTGCATTCAGGTCACCGGCTATGACGACCGGTACGCTCTCCGCCCTAGCCTCTTGCATAATCGAGTCAATGTACTGTTCATATACTCCAAACGGGACGTTAGGTGAAAGATAGCAGTTGTACACCACCAGGTCTCCAACGTATACCTTACCATAGCCAATCTTAACAGAGTGTTTGATGATGTCCACTCCTCGGTTCACCACGTATACGGCCACGTCAGATCTCCTATCTTTAATGATTCCCTGTCGAGAGACCACATTTACATTGGGCTCCTGAAAGAGAATCATGTCATAACCTTCCCTTCGTGCGAGTGCTTCTGCAACGTCGTGAGCGGCCCTCGCCCTTCCCACATTTATTTGAAGAAACTTCGTATTAGATGGTTCTTATCTCTCTAACTTCTTTACCCGTACGCTGTCTGATTCCTGCTCCTAGGTGCTTTCACCCACTCTTTCCTCATCCCTTCTGGCAAGGTCTTTCTTGAGGCCCCGCTTTTCTATTATCAGTTTTTTGTACTCTGGGCACTGTAAGCTGTCGGCTCTATGACCGGATTCTTTACAGGTGAGGCAAAAAATTTCCTTACTACTACAATCTCGTGCCTGGTGCCCCCCTTCCCACATCTGTAGCATGAGTCCGCTTTGTTTTCTCCCTTGCAGTCGGATTTATTGTGCCCGAACTGCAAGCATCTGAAGCACCGCTGTACATGCAGTCTCTCTCGTATCTTGCACGAGTTCCAGCCAATGGGTATATGCTCCCTTTCCAGTGCCTTCTTGGCTGCGATGCGCGTCAGTCCGATTGTGAGACCAAGTTGTTTACGCTTCATAAAAATGTGTGTTCTAAAGTTTAATCTTTGGTCCAGGTGCATTCCAAGGTATTTGACTGTTGCTTGCTGTTTTAGTTGGTGGTTGTGTTTTGCATAAACCTAAAAAGATTTGTAGGATATGAGTTTGTAAATTTAAACATTTATTTAAACAAAGTTGCATTAAAAATGTGGTATTTGCAAACCTCATTATTTTAATTCAGTTTAGAGATCGGTGGTAGTGAATCTTTTAATAATAGTTTGGGTTGCCCCACCAAAAAGGGAGACAAGACAAGAGAACTTATGTTAGCGACAGCATAAAGAAATATTGCGTTGCCATTAGGTTCCAGATAATTATAAATATAAAAAATAAAAAATTATATTAGCAGTGACAAAGACAATTAAATAAATGTATTTTCTACAAATATGTACTATAGATGAATTTAATTATTGTTAAAACAAATTTAAATGAATTAAATAAAATGAAGTTAAATGTATTAAATAAACTAAATTCTATGTAAATATACCTTTGACATATAAATTTTAAATGGCTAGAAAAAAAAAGAAAAATGAAAAACAGACATATGGAAAAGAACAATAGAAAATAGGCAAAACGAAAAACAACATGAAATAGGTAGTTAAATTCGAAAGGGCTCAACAGTTGATGCGTAAACCGCCCGTTCAGACGGTACGAATTTGAATCTTTGTTCGAATTAATAAAAATGTTCAGTTCAATTATTGCTCAGTGGCGAGATAGTTTTAAACGGGCGAGTTCAACGGATTCGATCGTATATCGAACTCGAAAATTTTACCGGATAGCTCCAAATTTACATTCGATTTGTTTTAGTTTAGACACGATAAAAAAATCGTATCGAATTTATCCTCCTTCACACCATTCAAATTTTGTCGCGGTAGTCGAACACCAAAAAATCGTAGGTAACGGATTTTTTAACGAGTTTTTTACTTTCTCTGACGAAGTCTAGTAGATAAGAAATGTTTAAAATTGAAGGCAAATTTTTGATAAGTTCAAGTATCAGCCCTGCGATCATTTTTTTACAAATGAAACACCGTAAACCTTTTGCTACACTGGGAGCTATATTAAACCGTGTATTTACTTTTAAATTAGATACAGGAGTGCATCCAATATATGGCAACACTGCTTCTCCAGTTCCCACACCCGATTGGCTCGGATTTATTTAGTCATTCGTCGATTCTACAGTGGCAATGCAACTTATTTTTGATATGCACGTATCTCTAATCGAAAACTAAACGTATGGTATGATACATATCAAGCTGACGAATTAAATTGTTGATGAATTGTTTTATGGCGGATGTATAATTCCTTCTTTTTTAACGTGACGTTTTAACGTTTTTAACATCATTCCTCCCGTGCTGAACTTTCCAGCAAGATTTTGACGTTAGCATCAGATATTCCAAATAAATTTGGACATAAAAAAAGAAATTGGACGAAGTAATTGGAATAGCCGAAAGTTATGTAACGTAAATCCAAATATCTGTGAATGTCAACACATGTTACACATTCTGACAACTTAAATAATAAATAATAAAGAGGTAAAACACAATCTTAAAATATCATAAATAAAATTACCTAAACTATTAATCATATTAATTTTATTTTTAATTCAGCAATTTTTGATTAATTAATTAATCATTTACCATTAAAATTTCTTTCCAGCACGATTTTGACGTTAGCATCAGATATTCCATATAAATTTGGACTTAAAAAAAGAAATTTGACGAAATAATTGGAATGGCCGAAAGTTATGTAACGTAAATCCAAATATCTGTGAATGTCAACACATGTTACCCATTCTGACAACTTAAATAATAAATAATAAAGCGGTAAAACAAAATCTTAAAATATCATAAATAAATTTAAACTATTAATCATATTAATTTTATTCATAATTCAGCAATTTTTGATTAATTAATTAATCATTTACCATTAAAATTTACTAATTATATATACTTAAATACATAACAATTGACACGTTTAAGAAGAGATGTTAAACTTTTTAAAACTTGTAAATGATCAATTAAAATCCTAATAATTGTAGCTGATTGTGTATTGTCATGTTGAAAGAATTCCAGAGTGTAGGTTTACGTTACTTTTTACGCCTACACCCCTTCACATTATTATACCGCTTATGTACATGCTGAATGGAAATTTTTCGTGGTATTATATTGATTTTTAGCAGCCTACGATCAAATTTTTTTATCACTATCCAAAATCTAATCGTTGATTTTTAATAAAATTGTGGAGCGTTTAATTAAGATGATAAATGACTGGCATTTTACGCTAACGTCAATTTTTTTGTGTATTTAGTGAATAAAAAAGAATATTTGTGTTTTTTTGTTTAAATCGTAAAAAATGTACAGTATGCATCAAATGTGTGGTAAATAGTAACAATATACAGTATGTGTCAAATGTATAGTATGTATAAAAAAAAAGATAATGTACTGAGATCGGATTTTTGCATATATGAAAAACTTTGTTAGATGTCAACTACTCCTATCGAAGTGCAAACATCTTCTTGGTTGAAAAATAACAAAAACCATGCGGAAACTCAAAAAGTAAGTATTTATAAATTTCTACGCATACTTACGGAAAAATGGTCCAAGAATTCGTATTTTATTGAATGTTGATATTTTATCCACTTAACGATACAAACTGCCCATGACCCACCTATCTACAAAGATGTACGGAAAAGCATTGCTTCAATTGAGAGAGCGCGTGGTCTCCAGGAGTTCCAGGAGGAACCATATCTTAAGGAGGGGGCAATGTTACTCTACCTGTCTATTAACGAAACCCCAAATAAACAAAGCTTGCGCCGGTACCTTTGGAACCAGTTTTTACCGCTGGCTGGGATCGATAAATTCATGCTCGCTCGAAATATATTTATTTTTAAAAAAATAAGTAAATCCTTTATAAAAGGTATACATATATTTAAAATCCCTAAAAAGGGCTACATCACAATCACATAACTAATTTTCGACTAGTTTACCAGTCATCATCCGTGCTTACGTGAAGTTTACATGCTAACCACCAAGATATAGTTTAACAAAAATATGTGATTCAAAGCCCTGTATAAGTGGTCCGTTAAGGAAACATCAGTTAAAAATGCCAATTAAAGCATGGATGTTTAAACTATTTTAATATTATGCCCCAGGTAACATCTGAGCTGTGGTGTGACTTGATTACATGGTGAAAGTCTGGTAGCAAATGACTTTCCAGACTTTCACCATGTAATCAAGTTACACCACAGTTCAGATGTTACCTGGGGCATAATATTAAAATAGTTTAAACATCCATGCTTTAATTGGCATTTTTAACTGATGTTTCTTTAACGGACCACTTATACAGGGCTTTGACCCACATATTTTTGTTAAACTATATCTTGGTGGTTAGCATGTAAACTTCACGTAAGCACTGATGATGAGTGGTAATGCAGTCGAAAATTAGTTATGTGATTGTGATGTAGCCCTTTTTAGGGATTTTAAATATATACCTTTTATAAAGGATTTACTTATTTTTTTATATTACATGGTATACACAGCCAACTACAGGAAAACTTTTTCCTTGTGGATATTTATTCTTATTTTTTTATTAAATAGACGGGTTAACCCCATTACAGCATGTTGTTCTGAAGCTATTTTCTTGTGGCATTTTTATAATCAAGTATATTCAAATGGGAAATAAGCCACAATTTTACCTAAAAATGATTTTATTAACGTTTCGACGCCCAAGTCGGGTGTCGTTGTCAAAATACTAAATAAACAAAAATGTTGTTGCTTAGTAAAAAATTCTTCTAATAATTTATTTAATCTGACTCATTTATATCGGCAATTCAGACACGTATTATACATTTTAAAGTAGACGACTTTAAAATGATATTGCCAATATTGATGAGTTGCGTTCCTGGGACGACTTTACTAAAAGATAGTTCATTCGATTACATGAAATCAATCCCAACTCAAGAATATCCGCCACAAAAAATCATAGCATGTGATCTGTCTTTAAAAAGACAACCAAATGCAACGGTGGCACTGAAATGATATAAATGAGTCAGATTAAATAAATTATTAGAAGAATTTTTTACTAAGCAACAACATTTTTGTTTAGTATTATTTTGTATTTTGACAAGGACACCCGACTTGGGCGTCGAAACGTTAATAAAATCATTTTTAGGTAAAATTGTGGCTTATTTCCCATTTGAATATACTTGACCATTACAGCATTATAATAACATTATATTTTTAATCTAATTTATATTATAACTACACTCTAAAATACAATAAATACATAATGAACTATTTTAAATGGGAAATAAGCCACAATTTTACCAAAAAAATGAATTTATTAACATTTCGACGCCCAAGTCGGGTGTCGTTGTCAAAATACAAAATAATACTAAATAAACAAAAATGTTGTTGCTTAGTAAAAAATTCTTCTAATAATTTATTTAATCTGACTCATTTATATAGGCAATTCAGACATGTATTATACATTTTAAAGTAAAAGACTTTAAAATGATATTGCCAATATTGATGAGTTGCGTTCCTGGGACGACTTTACTAAAAGATAGTTCATTCGATTACATGAAATCAACCTCAACTCAAGAATATCCGCCACAAAAAATCATAGCATGTGATCTGTCTTTAAAAAGACAACAAATGTAACGATGGTAGTAAAATTCTCGCGCTAGAGATTCCATAGTAAATCACGAGGGAAAACCATAGAAAAATTATTTCCCATTTAAAATAGTTCATTATAGAAATGCCACAAGGAAATAGCTTCAATACAATACATACTTAGAAATAATTCTAAATCATGGTTTTAAATTGATTTAAACTTAAATTAAAAGGATCTACATCACATAAACATTCATGCTAGGCTTTTTTTGTTGGAGATTTTAATATTTCAAGTATTTCATAAATCTATAGTCTATATGATCACTAATCTCCCATAATATTTTTTCAGATCTAGTTTATACTTTTCAGTAAACATTTGTTTAAAGTACTTCATATTTTTTATTGTGTACATTATTGCTCCGTTTCTTCTTCATTGCAAAATTTCTCTTTTTCGAGTTTCGTCTTTATTATTATTTGTTTTCTCGTGATAAAACAAGATTTTAATATATCATAACTATTTTTTTCTCGTCGAAAGTTTTACTTTAATAAAAATTAAAATAATATTCAAATAAAACTTTATTGGGACCAAGCTTCTGGTAACACCTTCGTGGTTTCTAAAATTTACAAACCAACGAATGCTGGAGCAAAGTAGGCTGAGGGAGATCTAAAAGTTGCATCTCACATCTCGTCTGCCCATCCTATTTTTTTCGTTTTTCTGATATCTATATCCATCATCACATCGTCTTCCTTATATTCCTTTCTTTGCTAGAAATGTACAAAGATCATAATACTGTAAATGAGAATTATACGTTTTGGTTTCAAATAGTGGCTTATTAATCAGTTATCCTAAATAAAATGCAATCGTATCAAATTCCACATTATGACAGAATTGATTTAGCATCCGATTTAATAACCTCGCCTATCGATTTGTTTCTACTCCTATCAAATTCATTGGTAATTGTGACTACATATACATTAATGTCAATGATGCAATTCGAAATAATTTAATTAAATACCAAGCGAATGCAATGATAGGGTAGTGCTTAACGCAATAATTGTTCATGCATGTAGTAGTAATTATTATAGTTTAGCTAGTAAGAATTAAACCAAAGCTTCCACTACGAAGAGTATTACTTTGTAAAAGATTCGTAATTTAATCATTTCACTGTCGTTCATACTGTTGTTGAGCACCCTAAATCCAGTTGTGTTGGATGCGTTTGATATCGTCCGACCAGCTTGTTGGAGGCCTTATGATAAGCATCGTGTCTAGGTCACCATTCTGAAATTGATTTTAGAATGGTGACACATCAGTCTTGGTCCATCTTACATCTCTGACTCTAGCAACATGGCTTGCCCATTTACATTTCAGCGTTGTAATTATTTTAATCGCGTCCGTAACACCAGTTTTTCTCATAACTATTTGATTTGAAACTCGGCTCAGAGATATATTCAAAAATGATGACTCCATTGCTCCTAGTGTTGCCCAAAATCGGTCTTGGTCTTGCAGTCTTGGTCTTGTTCTGGCGTTTTCACAAGACCAAGACCGTCTAATTTTAGCAAGACCAAGACCAAGACTTGAGCAAGAACAAGACTAAGCCTGCGAGACTCTTGCGTCTTACAATTAGAACTGAGGGTCGTTTTAGGGAGTACATAAGTTCGGCTATATTCTTAGATACTCTATGAGAAACAAAAAAAATTGTAAAAAAAATTTGAAAATTGGATTTATGCGCATTACGAACAATTCCATAAACATACATAGCGAATCAAAATATCCATTAAAAAACACTTAACACATTTGACATGTACTCAGAGGTCATTATTATAATGTAAAAATAAAATATTTTGTACATGCTTTCCCAGCAGCCGAATTCTTCGCTCTGAAATTAATTGTCCAGGTTTTGAGAATAGTCATCTTGTAATCATAACATAACATTCCTGCATTGCGACGCCTACAGTAATATCGAATATCGTATACAAACTTTTTAAAAATGTGTCACCTTAGCTAGGTAATATAAAATATACTTAATAAGTAGGTATATAAGTAATTATTTTTTTTCATTATTAGTTTTCTAGGAATCCAAACACCAGAAATCTTATCGGTATGCATAATATTATAGTAAGAGTATTAAGTATTGTTTATGCTGACTGTGCTATACTATGAGGTCACTCGGTTAAACAAGATTTGTGGAAACAGCGCGGCTATTATTTAAAAGTAACATAAGATAATGATACGAGACAAAAGTATAGATAATGCAAGATGTCGTGTAAACAAAATACCGAAATATTATTTTAACGATATACCTACACTTCTCCAAGAAATTAACGCACCACCTTAAAACGGGTCATTTTTAATGTCTCAAATCTCCTAAACCTGTTTAAGTGATTTTTTTTAATATGTTGTCTTATTCTTTATAAATATTTCTGTAATAATATTGTTGCTAGACACGTCAATTATTGTCACCGTATCATATGTCATATAATGTACCTCTCTGTTACGTTGTCCTAAGATACGCAATAGGCTAACGGGCAACTGCGAGACTTACAAGACTCTTGCTGCAAGACCAAGACCAAGACCGGGAGCGCAATACCAAGACCCAGACCAATTCCAGGTGTACTGGCGCAAGTCCAAGACCAAGACTCTCTAAGTATCGTCTTGGTCTTGCATTTGGGCAACACTAATTGCTCCCCGTTCCACATGTATTTTATTGATTACTTTCATGGTCACTGTGATTGTTTCTGCCCCATACGTTAGAACTAGGAGTACACACTTATCAGAGACCTTCCTTTTCATATATTTTTAAACACATAAATGCATATGTGTTTAAAAATTTATATTATAAGGGGTTTTTAAAATTGCTGATCACCAATAAATTTTTATTATGAAGTACAATATTCAGAACTTATTACTTATGTACAACCACCCATAAATACTCCACAATCGCCAGAATCATGTAATATGCGTCATTTTCCACTTTTGTATTCAAACAACTGCCAGCAATGCATAGGCAGTTATAGGCAGCTAAACCAAAGTGATTCTGTATCTTCTTACAATATATTTTAAGACTAATAAACATTAGTCGCAGAATAGTGCAGAATCTTGTACTTTTTTAATGTATCTTTACAAAATTTTGATTATTTCAAGTGTATTTTCACTATTTATGTAGTAACAAATTTAAGGCATTTATTGTTAGTAAAACTTAAGTTAACTTACATCTTACATTACTACATACTTAAAAAGAAGAATCTGCTTTATAGCGATAAAATTGATAAACCACAAAACGTTTTACAGCGTTTTCAATATACGCGTTCTTTTAAGTTTTCTCTGCCGGCCAAAATAACCTCGGACATGGGCTCACTTGTTCCTGAGCTGTGAACCACAACCACAATACATTAAGTCTGATCCTTATACCTGCGTATTACGACTTGACGATAGTATGAGAAAACAACTGTAAACATGAAAATCCCTAGATAGGGACTTTTTTCTTCGCCTCATGACCACGTTTTCAGTATTTGGAACCACTGTGCGCCGCGCCGTCTTCAAAGATCTTTAGCTACCTTAAGAAACATTTTCGGACTAGGTTATTTGGGTTAAACCTCAATATTGTGGGCCCAGGAATCTACACTTAAAATATTTCCAATTATTAATGAAACATCCTGTATAATGTTCTATAGTACTCTTCGATGTTTTTCAGAAACTCTTGGTGTTAATAAAAGCAAGTTCAGATTTATTTTTTAATTTGTAAATATTCCTCGTTTCAGTCTTCAACTTCCGTTTTAGAACTTTAGGACCTTTTCAGACTAAGACACTGGTAGCGGACACCGGCAGCAAAGCATTGTTTTGAATGAACGACTAGAGACGAGCCACTTTGAGTGTCTGGCTGATTTTAGTGGCTCAACAATGCGTTGCTGCAATTGAACACCGGTGGCGGACACAGGTGTCAGACACCAGTGTCTTAGTCTGAAAGGGTACTTAGGCTTTTGTTTTGTTCTATGGTAATAGTTGTTGATTTAGTGGTAAAGTTTCTTGCCTTTCCTATCGGCTTTTAAAATGGTTTTATTTATGGTTTTGTTTTACTGGAGAGAATTCTGCAAGGACTTACTAATCGACATTTTAAAAATACCAAGAGAGTAATATGCAGATCATGTCTATAGTCCCACCTTGAATTTACAGTATAAGGAACATAGGCAATGCACTCCTTACGAGAGTTTTTAGCGCGGTGATGTCGACTTTATCAAAAAGAATTTGTAATCGAAGATTGCATTTCGGAGATACATACAATCGGAGATTAAATTAAACTTGTTTTAGAAGGACAATCCACAATTTTAGGATTCATACGCGTAATAACTATAGTATACCAAATAAACTTAAACGCATTACAAATCCTAAAATTGTAGATTGCCTTTCTAAAACGGTTTTAATTTAATCTCTCTAATGTTCGATTACAAATTCTTTTTGATAAAATCGACATCGCCGCGCTAAAACCTCTCATAACGACTGCATTGGCTCTATGTTCCTTATACTGTAAAGTCAAGGTGGGAGGGTCTATAGGCATGCTGCTTCAACCGGCAGTTTTTATTTTTTATTCTTTACAAAATAAAACCAACATAATAGAGGTATTAAAGTAAGAAAAAGCAGAACGTACTGTTTATATTATGAGATGAATACGTATTGTTTCTTTTTCATCTACGAGGAAATAAACACGCTCAAATTATATTTATCATTTTAAACTATTTATGTTTTCATTTAAAAGTAAAAGCAAACCATGACCTTCGGGACCTACAACTTTTATCGTTCAGTTGAGTCATTTAAATATATAAATACATCACGATGTATCCCCAGCGGAAGTTGTTTTATATGTCTAGGCTGTAGTCGATAACAATATTTATACCTACATGAATATTACGTTTCGTCACAAAGTATTGGAATGATATGAATGATTGAATGGATATATTATACTTTAATGATAATACTATCGGATATCATGTTTGACTAATTCTGGGAAAACATATTTGGTTATTTCCATTAAATTTAATAGATAACAGGACGGAAACGTAAAGTGTGTATTCACACGACTACTAGATCAAAATAAACAATATATCAAGGTATTATACCACATTTATACTTAAATTAAGTAAATGATTTTAAAACAGACCATTACAGACAGATTAGAAACTAAAGAATCTAAAAATAAAAATTAGGGAAAGAAATACATAGGTACCTACAGCTGGTTCCTAACATCTGATACGACTCTTAAAGCCTATTTTGTAGAAAATTGAGCAGTGTATTTTGAAGGATAAATACTTATTATTTGCATACTGTCAGTGTCACTGCCAAATCTTAAAATTAAAAAAAACTCAGAAAATAGCTCCACATTGTCCACATGCTAGCAAAGAACTAAAAGCAAGAATTGTAACGAAATTAGAAGATGGTTGGTCACTATCTGCCGTAAAGAACCATTTTAACGTAAGCAGAACTACAGCTTTTAATATTAATAAAAAATGGAGAGAACAAGAAACTCTCAGAAGAAAGCAAGGTTCTGGAAGACCAACAATATCTACCGCTCATGAAGATCGTACGCTGTTGGAGAGATTAGAAGAGAATCCTTTTGAAGATGCGAAAACTGCAAGAATTCAAAATAATATCAAAATTTAGACCTTAATAATTATTACAATTTATGAATTAACATATTATGTATTAATAAGTTGTTTGTTGTTTGTTTGTTTATTTTATTATTTGCCTGTCATAATAAAATAAATATAATGTCAAACCAATCAAATACACTGCTCAAAATGATCAAGTCGTATCAGTTTTTTTAGGAACCAGCTGTACATACAAAAAGCAAATAGCATTTTTAAAGTATTTTTTAAAGCTGTTTTTAAATAAAAAAAATACAATAAATGGTAGTTACTTGCAATAATTTTATGTTCTTCTTATGGTGCTGTCTCGTTTAGTGGAGGTTAGCGACTACACTGGCAAATCTGTCTCTGTACAATGAGGCTCTAAATAAAGATGTTGAATCAACGCCGATCCGAGTCTCTGATATTTCTACGCCATGAAATCTGGCGCGTACCAGGACCCCGTGTTCCTTCAATCCTACCCTGGATGATCAGTACCGCCTAGAGATTTAAAATTTCCGGATAAATTGGGAGCAGGAAAAAACCTGTTTTTTCCGGAAAAAAACTGGAATAATTCAGAAAAATTTAAATGTGTTACAATATATTAAACATATTCTGCATCCCGTATTTTAATCGATAAATTTAGTAGAATCGCATAGATCTATATTATCAGAAGTGCCTTTTGTCTTAGTCTTAAAGTATGTAAAAGACACCATATTGAATATTGCCCAACAAGTTAACCAGACTAGTTCTCGTATTGAAAGCTTGCTAAAATATTTTGCAATTTGAATTGTTGAAGAACGCTACATATTATTTTGTTCTAAGATTCTAAGCCGATTCACTTCGCAGCCAATTTTCTTGATGCTCGTTTTAAAGGAGAATAATTATTGAATGAAGACCATCTAATGGAAGCTATAGACTTCATTTCTGAAATGGCTCGTTCACTTAAACTAGATGTAGGGAAGGTGGTGGCAAATCTAACCCGATTTAGAACAAAAATTGGATTTTTCTAGTCGAAATTCTTTATGGGATAGTGCGAATAATGCTCATCCCATTAAATGGTGGCAAGGTTTGTTTACATCGCAGCCACTTATGCCAATTGGCTCCCGACTTTTAAATGGACCTCCATCTTCCGCCTCTTCAGAAACTGGTCTTTACACGGCCTCATACATACAAGCAAAATAAATACAATCACAGGCAGGGGCGGATCTAGACATTTGCCTTGGGAGGGGAAGTTTGCCTTAGGGGGGAACTTCCAATAAAACACCAACCAAAAGACATAACAAAGATAAACCGAAACTACATAAAAGACGTAAATAATAACTTTATGCATTAAGTTCCCTTAATGTTCCTAACTAGGGTGTTTATTGGGTTGAATTTGTCAGTCTGTGGTGTAAGTTTCATGTCAGCTAATATATTTTTATGTGTCGGCAATGTTTTTCTTTAATTTTGGACCTTGTTAGGAGGGGAAATTTCCCCTTTTTCCCTCCCCGTAGATCGGCCACAGATAACAGGATAAAATTCAGAAGTTATTCATTTAAATTTGGATAAAAACGAAAAACGGATAAAATCATGTTGTTTTATCTGTCCAGGATGATGAAGCGGGGATCGAATTTGAATCACATGCTCTTGGCCTGAAGATTCAGATTCAGACTCAGATGAAAACCACTGAGCGCTTTGGTTAAATATTTTGCTTTCTATCTTTGAAGTTTCGGTTTTGATACTTTCAATAATATTATAGTTTTTAACCCTATATACATGTTTGTCTTTATATCTTATTACTCTGGGCTAATTAGCAAAATACAAGGAAAAGTTATTTACCAGCAATTTTATTGCTGGAATCGAATCTTATTATTGTATGTATTAATAATATAGATATGCAAAGTCCGCAGATAGTGTGCTACTTTTTTTATAAACAAAATGGCGCCCGAAAATCGTGTTTTTTTCAATTTTTGCTCAATAACTCCAAAGATTTTAACTTTAGACCAAAAACACCCAAATAAAAATTCACCGCAATTCAATTCTGCATAGAGATGTGTTTTTTCCGGTTTACTTCGACGAAAACTTTCCCCGGAAAAAGCGGGTTTTTCCCACAAAATCTTTAATTTTCAACTAAACTTTTAGATAAGTAGTTGTTAATCAATAATTAAATAACTTGGTAACGTAAAAGCCCTTTCCATATATATTATAATTCCAGAAGTCGATGGAAATTGAATCAACAGCTTAGCAACAATTAAAATGTTAATTAAGAATTTACGGTCGCTTTAATAACGACAATAATTATGATACATAAGAATAACTATGATTTTTTCATAAAAAGACACTATACCTATCTAATGTACTTTACAGAATTGAAATTGGACTATTTAAGCGGCCTCAGGGATATTTTAAAATTATAAACAATTTTTTGGTTTATAAACAAATAGAATATCTCGGGAAATATTAAACTAAATTAAATTGTGAAAACGGTATTCAAAAGAAGCGGCAGGACGCTTCTTTTAAAAGAAAAAAAGTTTAATTCTGATGAGTGGTTCCTGAGATACAACCGGTCAAAGTTGACCGGAATTTACGGCAAAGATATAAACAATAGGATCATAATTTTCAAACCATCACCTTTTTATTTTTGTCCTCTTTCTCCACACCAATTTTCATATTTTTAAAATCCTCATAACATATATTATTATAATAAAAATTGTCGATAATACGTGTGAAAATTGCCAAAAATAGCAAAATTCCAATCAGAAATCAGGTTGAAGAAAATGTAACCCTCAAAGTTCAATATCGGAATACGTTAACAAAATGCATTTTCTCGGCTTCCCATGGAGCAATTTCCTTCATTCTTTTTTTGTTCCCTAATAACTCGAGTAGAGCCATCGAACTAACGCATTATTAAATGTCAAACTTGCTTTTGTTTTGTTATAATAGATTAATTTATTTATAAGAACAGAAAATTACATATTTTTTCCAGTTGTAGGCTTTTTTTAGATAAACTTACTACAAGTGTACCTTTTAAAGTTAAAAACATAAATATTCTCATTTGAAAGCTGCATAATTATTTAAACAATTTTTATTTAAACAAATTAAAATATTGTGTTATAATAAATAAATTAATTTATTATAACAAAAGAAAAGCAAGTTTGACATTTAATAATGCGTTAGTTCGATGGCTCTACTCGAGTTACTTGGGAACAAAAAAAGAATGAAGGAAATTGCTCCATGGGAAGCCGAGAAAATGCATTTTTTTAACGTGTACCGATTTTGAACTTTGAGGGTTACATTTTCTCCAACCTAATTTTTGATTGGAATTTTGCTATTTTTGGCAATTTTCACACGTATTATCGATAGATTTTATTATAATAATATATGTTATGAGGATTTTAAAGATATGAAAATTGGTGTGGAGAAAGAGGACAAAAATAAAAAGGTGATGGTTTGAAAATTATTATCATATTGTTTATATCTTTGCCGTAAATTTCGGTCAACTTTGACCGGTTGTATCTCAGGAACTACTCGTCATGATTAAACGTTTTTTTCTTTTAAAAGAAGCGTCCTGCCGCTGTCTTTCGAATACCGTTTTCACAATTTAATTTACTTTAATATTTCCCGAGATATTCTATTTGTTTATAAGCCAAAAAATTGTTTATAATTTTACAATATTCCTGAGGCCGCTTAAATATTCCAATTTCAATTCTGTAAAGTACATTAGATAGGTATAATGTCTTTTTATGAAAAAATCATAGTTATTCTTATGTATCAGAATTATTGTCGTTATTATAGCGCCGGAAATTTTTAATTAACATTTCAATTGTTTCTAAACTGTTCATTCAATTTCCATCGGCTTCTGGAATTATAATATATACGGAAAGGGATTTTACGTTACCAAGTTATTTAATTATTGATTAACAACTACTTATCTAAAAGTTTAGTTGAAAATTAAAGATTTTGTTGGAAAACCCCGCTTTTTCCGGGGAAAGTTTTCGTCGAAGTAAATCGGAAAAAACACGTCTCTATGCAGAATTTAATTACGGTGAATTTTTATTTGGGTGTTTTTGGTCTAAAGTTAAAATCTTTATAGTTATAGATCAAAAATTGAAAAAAAACACGATTTTCAGGCGCCATTTTATTTATAAAAAAAGTAGCACACTATCTGCGGACTTTGCATATCTATATTATTAATATATACAATCATAAGATTCGATTCCAGCAATAAAATTGCTGGTAAATAACTTTTCCCAAAAATACCCTATTCTCCGATAATCAGCCCAGACTATATATCGATGGCTTAGTGTGAAAACCTCATATCTCATTTTTTTTAGAAAATGACATTTTGGTGGTTTTAGTTTAAAAACCTTGTATCTCACGATTTACAACTGTTAGAAAAAATCCAAATACACTAGACTATTTTCTACAGCCGAAAAAAGAAACCACGTATATCAATTGCTCTCTTGATTTAGTGTGAATACCACGTATATTTATAACCAAGACTTTGGTACTTAATTTGGGGTATTTTTTTGAGAGATTCGACTTGGAGAAATGTTTTTTGTGAACAGTAAAAGGTAGTCCTGTGTACAGAAACATTTTATGAACCTTAAACCAAAAGATTTGTACTGTATCAACCTAGTATTTGGAGATGTGCAATAAGCTATTAAAAATGAAAACCTCGTAAATAATATTAAACACAACCTCATTTAAGATGAAAAACACGTATATCAAGATATACGAGGTTATCATAGTTACTTGGGCAAAGCTCTATATACTGCAAGGATATTTACGTGTTTTTCATAGTTAATATTTGTATTTCCAATTTAATAGCAACATTTAACACTTTTAACTCTAGGCCAATATCAGATATTTGTCTCAATGTGCTCGAATTAAAAATATGTAGCGGTAGTTTTTGTTTTTAGGTTATATTATGCAGAAAATCAGTTTTTTGCCTCTCCTGTAAAATTGTAATTTAATGAGATACGAGGTTTTCACACTAAGCCATCGATATATTAATAGATATTATGTTCCTGCATTTATTTTTACAAAATATAAATATATATTTAACCGACTTTAGATTGGTATTTTTTCAAGTTTCAAGTCTCAATTAAAAAATATTTAAATTTTCCCATTTTTTCCAACGTTTCCAATGGTTTGAAAAAAAAAACGGAAAAAAACCTGTTTTTTTCCAATTTTTCCCGGTGTGTATCTCTAGTACATATCGCCTCGAGGCGGCACTTTTCGTTTCTCATTACCTACGTGTCACAGGTAGCTAACTTTTTTAACTTTGATGATATTTAGCAGCTCCCTATCTGTACCTAATCTCTTCAGAACATTTTCGTTGGTGGTGTAGGTTGTCCAAGCGTTACGCAATGAAACATACATATTCATCAACGTTATATTAAGTGTCCAGGCCTGCGTTTGACCATACATAGCCATGCAGAAAACAATATCCAAGGCTCATCATCATCATCATCATCATCATCATCATCATCATCATCATCATCATCATCCAGCCTTCTGCATCCAAAGTTGAACATAGGCCTCCCCTAATTTCTTCCAGTTTTGTCGATCTTGGGCTTTCTGCAACCAATTCCCAGCAATCTTTTTGACGTCGTCTGTCCATCGTGTAGGTGGTCTAGCTCTACTTCTTCTGTCTTCTCTTGGTCTCCACACTGTAATTTTTTGGGTCCACCTCCCGTCCTTCATTCAGGCTACATGGCCCGCCCAATTCCACTTCAGCCATGCTACTCGCTCTATGACATCTGTGACGCCTGTCCTTCTTCTGATTTCTTCGTTTCTGACCCTGTCTCTGAGAGTCAGTCCAAGTAGTGACCGTTCTATTCTTCTTTGGGCCACTCTAAGTTTCGTTGCTGTGGCCTGGGTTAACGATAATGTTTCGGCGCCGTAAGTCATGATTGGAAGCACACATTGGTTGAACGTCTTCCTTTTCAAATAATTTGGCAAGTTGCTCTTGAAGATGTCTGATAGAGCTCCATATGCGGCCCATGCTAAGGTGATCCTTCTCTGTAATTCGGCAGTTTGATTGCCTCTGGCAATTTGGATTTCATGCCCTAAGTACTTATATTTATGAACCAATGTTATTTCGTTGACGTCGACTTTTGGATTTTCGTTTGGTACCAGGTTTGCCATGTATTGTGTCTTTCCAAAATTTATGTTTAAACCAACTTTTTTACAGGCGGCATCTAACTCAGTAAGCATAGTTCTAATCTCTTTTAAGTTGTCCGTTATAAGAACTATGTCGTCTGCGAATCGTAGGTGGGAGAGCCTTTCACCGTCGACATTTATTTCTTTGGCGTCCCACTCCAATTGTTTGAAAGCATGTTCAAGTACTGCTATAAAGAGTTTGGGAGATAACGTGTCTCCCTGTCTAATTCCTCGTTTGATTTTTAAAGATTTGGTATCTTTATGTAGTCGGACGGTCATGGTTGCATTATTGTATATGTTCGCTATCAGTTTGGAGTACCGATAAATCTATACGACTTTCCTCCAAACTCTCATTATGCTGCTAATTTCTATCGTATTAAATGCTTTGCGACAGTCTACGAAAGCCAGGACCAACGGTCGGTTGTATTCGATAGATTTTTCTATAATTCCTTTTATGCAGTGTACGTGGTCGTTAGTGCCAAAGTTTTTCCTAAAACACGCCTGTTCTCTAGGTTGGTAAAAATCCAATTTTGTTTCCAGTCTATTCGTTATTATTCTTGTGAATAACTTGTCGAGGTGGTCTAATAGGCTTATGGGCCGGTAATTCTCGAGGTCTGTTGGATCGCCCTTTTTGTGTAATAAGATGGTAAGTGCACTGTGCCTTCTTGTAGGCCATACCTTGTGCCATATCTAAGGCTATTATAAGGATATTACTGCTATTGTTACAAAATAAGCTTCTTCATTTTGATAAAGTCTTGCCGGGCCTCTATTCTTGTTCTTACTTCTTGTTTATAATCAAGTTGATTGTTGAACCATCAGCCAAGATATTTGTATTGGTACAGTCGAACCCGCTTATTGGAATAGCTTTCGAGCCAAGCAAAAGTATTCCTATAGTCTGTTCGCTAAACTCAGACGCAACTAGCTACATATTTTAGTCGATAATTTTTTTGTTTTTTGCCAATTTTGCAAAAATTGGCGAAATTACTAACTATTTAGTGATTATTAACTATTTAGTAATTATTTTTTGCCAATTTTACTAAAATTGGCAAAATTACCGACTAAAATATCTAGAAAGTTGCGTCTGAGTTTAGCGAACAGACTATATAACCGGGATATTCTAATAACAGATCATTAGTGGCTAGTAAAACCGTTTCGGAACCTCAAATTACTGTTCCTTAAACCGGGATATTCCTATAACCGGTATTCTAATAAGCGGGTTTGACTGAATATTCACATGTGAACCACCAACAACCAAGCCGTAAGCTGCAAAGAGCTTAATTCGTACTACGACGTTGAACTTTTGGTACGAAATTTCTAGTTTCTAGTACAAATCCCTTAGTTGTTAGTTTCGTTTTTAAAAAACTAAAAAAAGTAATTAGCTCAAATAGTCCTGTCGCCAGGGGGGGTACAACGGCCTCGTTAATTCAGATGGACTTACCCAAATTTTTTTTATGTATTTTGACCCGTAGAACACGAATTTTTTGGGTAACAGTTGATCCGGATGTCGATAAGATTGTTATAGACCAAGAACTTGAGGAATCAAATAACAGCGATTTTTGGCAAAACAAAACAATATTTTGTATTTTTTGGGTCATTTTAAGCAAAAAATATTTCTACAAGTTTTTTAGTAGGATGCACAGTTTTCGAGATAAACGCGGTTGAACTTTCAAAAAATCGAAAAACTGCAATTTTTAAACCCGAATAACTTTTGATTAAAAAATAAAATAGCAATTCTGCTTAGCGCCTTTGAAAGTTCAAGTCAAATTTTGTCGGTTTTGATTATTTGCATTGCTAAAAATTTATTGTGTTATTGCTAAACAAAGCTACAAACAACTAGTGCGTGAGTGATGTTTCTATGATTTCTCATTTAAAATCGAACGAGTAGGTAGAATAGGTACTAGTGCAATCAAGACTATTTCTACGTTACATGCGTTAAAACGCATGTAAAAGCACGGGAAACCCTACGTGTTTATAGCTTTGTTAAACAATAAAAAAATAAATTTTTACCAATGCAAATAATCAAAACCGATATAATTTGACTTAAACTTTCAAATGCGGTAAGCAGACTTGCTATTTTATTTTTTAATCAAAAGTTATTCGGGTTCAAAAATTGCAATTTTTCGATTTTTTTAAAGTTCAACCGCGTTTATCTCGAAAACTGTGCATCCTACGAAAAAACTTGTAGAAATATTTTTTACTTAAAATGGCCCAAAAAATACAAAATATTGTTTTGTTTTGCCAAAAATCGCTGTTATTTGATTCCTCAAGTTCTTGGTCTATAACAATCTTATCGACATCCGGATCAACTGTTACCCAAAAAATTCGTGTTCTACGGGTCAAAATACATAAAAAAAACTTGAGTAAGTCCATCTGAATTAACGAGGCCGTTGTACCCCCTCTGGCGACAGGACTAAAAGTGTCAGGAACTAAAAATCCGAATTGTTATTCTCTGATGCATTTTAAGATGTAAAAATAATGTTATACAGAGTGATGAATTAGTCGACAAGGGGATCTAAAATTTCATCCACGATCTGCCGTTATCTCAGTAACAATAATAAATGAACGGGAAATACGGCTATACCGTGTAATTTTCAGGGGCAACTCAGAATTGTATGAAAATTTGGATTTAGGTTTTACTTATCCTACACTTCAAAGTTGAATTTGTACCGTTGGTTGCTTTTACTTAAGGGGTGGCCATGCCACCTTTTGTCTTTTAAAAAATGATGGATTTAGAAGATTAAGTTTAATACGATGTTATTGATACTTGATCCGACAATACCTTGCAATTATCTTTGAAATGGTTGTCGGATAAACCTGATAAAATAAAAACTAACCGAGTTATTCTAAAAAAACCAATAACAATTTTTTGGAAAAAAAATTGTAGCAGAGATTTTGTATGTATAAAGGGTGCGGAAAGTCCAATTACTCGTTTGTAGTAAGAGATATGAAAAATATTTTTTAAGATAAAATTGGAGCATAGATAAGATCAGAATTTAAAATTTTTTTTAAATATATAGGGCAATCCGTATTGAAAGATTGAGACTAACTTATCTTTTTTTTAATGGAATACCCTGTACATTTTACATTTTTCGATTCTCCTCGATATTTTCTTTCTTAAAATATAAGGTTTTGCAATGTTCTACGAATAAGTTTAAAATACCGTTTTTTTTCTTAATTTCATAGCAATATTTACACCCTGTGGATTTTTGCCAAACAATAATTGCAACATCAATGTATTACGTGAAATTTTATTAGTTTGCCCGCGAAAGCATTCGATAAAAAATATTTTTTTTCATGATTTTCGATTACAGGGGTGGTTGCTAAAAGGGCTGACAAATGAATTTTTTTTATTCAGCTTAATGCCGTGACAACGAATGGCAATCGGCATAGTAATACAGTGGATTTTTCCAATCTGGTAGCTAGTGTAATGTGTAGTAGGTGTGTTGAGTAAATGTCTTGTTACTTAGCAGAGTCGACGTCATAGTCTTTGCAAAGAGACGCTAATTGTATCCGAACGTTTGCGGTCCCTCCGGTGAGTACCGATCACACAAGGATAGAAACTATTTTTACTTAATAATTTTTAATAAATGAAAAATTCCTTACCCAGGTGAGATTCGAACTCATGACCTTTGGGTCCAAAGATAGGCGCTGTTACCAGTGGGCCACAGAGGGAGTGAAAAATTAATTAAAATTATAAATCATGCATATAAATGTTAAAATATTTTTATTTTATTCAATTAAACGAAATTACTTCTGCCAGAACGCTGAAATCTGCATTTTTACCATTAAAAAAGAGGGGTGTATTGCACCCTTAAAACGCAAAAAGCGCAAGTTGCCACCATATCATTTTTGTTTCTTGAGGTATCCTCTAACACTCTAACCCGTCACCCATTTTTGTCAAAATCGATGGAGGTTCGTCGAAATCGGAGGTAGAAACCTTCAGTGACTGCACTTTCAGAAATATAACAAATATAATTTAAAAAAAGGGTGGATTTCACCCCTAAAATGCAAAAAGCACAAGTTGATACCATATAACTTTTGTTGCTTGAGGTATCCTCTAATTACTCATCAATTTTTATTAAAATCTGTAGAGGTTCAACGAAATCGGAGGTAAAAACCTTCAGTGACTGCACTTTCAGAAATATAAAAAATAATTTTTAAAGAAGAGGTGCTTTTCACCCATAAAATGCAAAAAGCGCAAGTTGGCACTATGTCACCTTTGTTCCTTGAGGTATCCCCTAATCACTCACCAATTTTCATAAAAATCGATTGGAGGTTCAACGAAATCGGAGGTAATACCTCTTAACCACCTTCAGTGACTGCACTAAAAATGAAAAATAAATATAATAATAAGCACATAGTAGATGCCCTATTCTGTAATCAAATCTGAATCATCTGAAACATTAAATTTTTTAGATGTTAATCAGCTTATTACTGAGTCATGTTTGGTGTTAATATTTAAAATTATTAACAAGCAAGCTCCTCAATACTTCAATAATTATGTCATTAAAAGATCACTTTTGTTAGGTCAGTATAATTTAAGATTTGATAATTATCATATTGAAAGGTTCAATACAAGTGCCATGGAAAACACTCTTTTTGTTGAAGGACTAAGAATATATAACAGTCTACCATCTAGCATAAAAGATTCACCAAATGCTAAGTCTTCAAAAGTAGGTTAAAAAAATTGTATTTTAAGAATTAGTTGATTTTTCGTTTTTAAGTTATAGTTATTTAAATATATGTAAATGTTTATTTGTAATGTAATAGCTAAAAAGCTAAATAAATCCTATTATTATTATTATTATCTTTATTTTTCATTAAAAAAGTAACTAAAATCATTGTGATTTTAAAGGGCTAATAGTACTTGATCGAATTTTTATTTATAAGACATTTAAGATATTTTCCTTACAAGAAAAATAGAAATTGAAAGTGTGTAATGTGACTACAAATGGACAATTGTAATAAAAAAATAAGCTTAGCCCTGAATTGATTACTTCCCATTTGCATTCAAGCGTGTTTCAAGTATGTGACCAGCTCCCATGTCGATTGATTATATTATTTTACTATTTCTGCACACATATTTGTCTTACTTCTAATTATACGTCTTATGTAATACTATGGAATTCTTGTAATAATATTTAGATTTTAAATGACTATTTTACAGGGATAACAATTTGTTAATAATAATAAATACCTAACAACTATCTAGATGCTAAATACACTGAAAAGATCGCCGAGTACAGAGATCTTGAAATTTAAATAAGGAGATAATGGAGAATGCAAATTACCCAGACAATACCTATTATTCCCTCTACTACTGGAATCATTCCGAAGAACCTCCTAGAAACATTAAAAAGCTGGGTCTGAATGAACATCTCTAAGACCATGCAGAAAGTTGTATCACTTTCGACGGAGAGTGTGTAGGAAAATTTTTGGGAGATACTCCAGCATATCAGCGTAGGTATATCGATACGTTTTTGGCAAAGTAACGTAAATGACATTTTTGAAAATCATGTTTTTCCATTAAACTAACGCTATTATTGTTCAGAAGGCACAGCCAAAGTGTACTAAGCCTATACATATATTATGTTTAAAGTAATTCTAGGCTTGCTACACTTTGGCAGTACCTACTAAACAATAATAGTGTTATTCGTTTAAGAGGAAACAGTAGCGAGCAACAGGTAGCAAAAACGCGTTCCAAGATTGCGGCTGTAATTTTGAATATTTTTTCGAGATATTTGGCACACGCATTCGTAATATAATAAAGAATGGCGGTACAGAGCCTTATTTGAAAAATATATTAATATGTGGAAATTACTCTGTAATTAAATACAATATTAAAAAAACGAGCCTGTACCGCCATTAAGAAGAACAAAAAAATACACTTTCTTCAAATAAACTTTTTTATCCGATGGCTAGATTTTGTGTCATTTTGGAACTACTAATGAAATAAAAAATTTTAGTAGTTCCAAAATGACACAAAATCTAGGCATCGGATAAAAAAGTTTATTTAAAGAAAGTGTATTTTTTTGTTCTTCTTAGTGGCGGTAGAGGCTCGTTTTTTTTAATATCATTTAATTACAAAGTAATTTCCACATATTAATATATTTTTCAAATTCGGCTCTGTACCGCCATTCTTTATTATATTACGAATGCGTGTGCCAAATATCTCGAAAAAATATTCAAAATTACAGCCGCAATCTTGGAACGCGTTTGCGCTACTGTTTCCTCTTAATGGAAAAACATGATTTTCGCCGAAAATGTCACTTACGTTACTTTGCCAAAAATGTATCGATATGTTAAAGTTACCCCCACCCCTCTCCGTGGGGGGTCGTTTAGTATCATTCGATAGATTTTTGAAAAATATTGAACACGTACTTTTTAGTTTTTCTATCTGATGTTTATTTCGCGAAATATTCGCTTTTTTGTGAAATTTTGTGACTCACCCATTTTCTTACGCCCCGCTCAAATCATGTGAATGCATTTTAAATGTGTTCATTTTTTTCGAATCCTGAGAAAACTAATAAGTATTTTTGAAAAATTTGAACGCAGAATGAAAGACTACATTATTACCAAGAGCCGAAAGTCCCTGAAAACTTTTATAATGGTTAAAAAAAAAGAAAATTTAGTGTGGACTCGAAAACATGAACACATTTAAAATGCATTGGTCCAAGATTTTGCGCCTTCGCTCTTATACCTTGTCTTAATCTGACGTTTTCGAGTTTTTTTAAGGATAGATTTTTTTTGTCCCCAACGCACGGCTCTGTATTAAGAGTCCATATATGGTAGGCGTACATTTACAGGATACAAGGTTTCTCCCCATGTGATTTTCTGAAGCGCTTGGCTCGTGTAACGCGCAAAATTCCCGCTTGGACTCCCCTACCATAAGAAACGTTATATTTTTACGTCGCGCGTCGCGTCGTATTGTACCTTATAACACTATTTACACGTTGCCGCGACAAAAATATATGTTACGACGAAATTCACCCTGTAGGAATAATGGAAAATAGAATTTGACAAGATGTTGATATGTCATATAAGGGGATGTTAACGTGTTAATAATTTGCAGAACATGTCCTCGGTTGCTCAGAATCGGAAGAGATATAGGGGGATCTTAACGGGGTGTTATTAAAATCCTCTTATTAGCTTAGAAATAAAAAAAAATAGAAAAATCAAATAAGAATATCAAATAAAAAGAAATAAAATATTGGGCGCCACTGGTTTCCTCATGGGAACCAAAAAAATATACTAAAATAGAAGCATTACAAGAAAAGATAGCTAAATAAAAAATTAATCAGAAACATAGTCAATACAAAATATATAAAATACTTTTATATGAAAGCAAATATGGCGTGACTTACCTTATGTGTTTCTACTCAGAAAATTCTTTGATGTACTTCTACGTTCTAAACCACCATGTATGCCGGGCTGAGCTAAGGCTACCAGCCGGACGAAGAACCTGCAACTACATTTTAAACTTCACTTGATGAGTCCAGGACTCTCGATTCCAAAACTTGACGGCTCTAAAGCTCAAACGTGACTTTTTGACGGCTCTAACTAGACTTCTTGACGGCTTTAACTACACCGCTTTCCTCGATCTCCTCAAACTCAATCTTCTAAAATTCAATGCCCTTCCAAAATCATTTGATCTTCCCCATCAGTAAATCAACGACCAATTACAGACTTAAGACACTTCCCTAATTAGAATCTTGACAAATAAGAAGTCACTTAGACATATTTTTAGACACACCCTTTATGTTAATCAAAACATTCGATCCAATCATGAAGAGAATAAACAAAACCGATTTTAGTAGTTCCTACGACCTTCTTCTCAACGATAACGCCAATTCATAAAAAAAAACACTTTGAACCGTTGGTAACACTCAGAACCACTTATATCTACAACGGTGTGCACTATGTAAACAAACCAACTCCAAAACATATTTTGGTCGTCAGAAACACATTAGAGAAGAATTTATGACTCCAATTCTTTTGACGGTATAAGATAAAATAAACATATCAAGGTCCCTCAGATGAAAAAGAGATATGAATATCCATGAGAATCGAGAACGAATTACGTATTACCATGGATTTGTGAGAACCCTAAAGCGGGCTTCACACTCTCGGCGAAGTTACTTCGCCAAAGTTGACCGAAGTCCGAAGTACCTCTCTACACACTCGTTCTACTTCGCGAGGAACACATTCAAGCGGTGCGATACCGACAAAGATCCGTTTGACTCGGACGCGCCAGACCGACAGAGAACGGAAGTAGAACGAAGCGAGGCAAAGTTGCACAAGGTGGCCGTCTACACTCTCGTACTCGTACTTGTTGAACCTCGATCGACTTCGGCGAGAGTGTGGAGCTCACATAATGAATATGAAATTATTAAGTAGAATGTTTATACAGGGGTCGTACCGTTACAACCTTATACCTATACTAAAGTCACAATTAAGATGCACTAGAAATAAACAAACCAAGATACATTGAATGTTGCGAGGAGGAGCACTTCTGAATCATGATTTACAATGTGTAAACTTGATAAATCATGATTTCGGATTTATGTACAATGTACATACATACATTGTAAATTATGATTTGGGAGTGCTCCTTGTAACATTCAACGTGTCTTGGTTTTGTTTATGTGTATAGTGCATCCTTATTGTGCTTTTAGTTTTGGGCCGTATGTGTATGTAAGTATGGTGTATTAATAATTGCTTATGAATTCCTTAACGTGTTTACTATTTTAAACTCAATACCAGTAATCAACTTGTAATTCGAAAATGCCTTGTATGTATAACATATTGGTTTTTGTGTTACAGTGTTATTTTATATGTACAATACATTTCTATCTTGGAGTACATAAATAATAAAACGAGTCAGCTCTCTAGATATATTATTTTGACAGTTATATCGTATTTGACTGATTTATTACTTCGTCAAAAATAGTTCGATACGATTAAGTACATCAGGTGGATAAACTGTAAACTGACCAATATGTAATTCGTTATATCACTAATACTTGACCTGATTACGTCCGCCGATTAGATCATCTATTACTCCTGCGGCATAGATATAATATAATATTGATTTCTGCGTTATTTATAGATTTGGAATATTACCGATTTGGATGGTGATATTCGAGATAAAAGTGTTCGAACTTGGTAAAATACCCCGTTTTTATTACGTACTAGGATTGTTCAATGGAAACATGTTTGATCAGTGTATCGGTGACTTCGTCGCCATGGCAACGAATTTATACAAGTTTTTTGTTTGTTCAAGTATAGCAGCGCATATTAAACATATTATTTGCACTTGATTTTTCTACAAACTTTTTACTGAACTAAAAAAATGGCATAGATCATTGAATATGCCACGTCCAAAAATAAAATCCGTGCTGTTATTCAGTTTTTGACATATCATGGTTGGTTGATACTCACTAGACAAGGATCTTCTTCTTCTTATATTAGGCCTCTTGGCCTGTTCTTAACCAATTTTGTGCTTTTATTCATAGCTGTGATGTTGACTGCCAGCTATCTTGCCATCTCTCAAAGGGCCTTCCTATTGGTCTCTTGCCTGTTGGCTTCGAATCTCTGCCTATACGGGCTATTCTCTCGCTGTCTATTCTCGTCACATGCTGATTCCACTCTCGTCTTCCCTGTCTTCCCCACCGTACCAGTGGCGTGCTGGAACTTTTCAAGCGGCCCGGTGATTTTATAGAAAAGCGGCCTCCCATCCTCATTTTACCTTCTATTATCAGAATGTTTTATTCGGTATTTAAAAAAACAAAAAAAAACAAAAATATAAATTATTTTTGAATCAAACATAAAACTTTGAATTCAATGATTTTTTTCTTAATTTGCTATATTTTTTCATTTAAGAATAATAAATCTTACAAATAATAATTGACATAATGTATGACAATATTGTATGCAGTACCTAAGGCAGAAACCATAATTTCCTAAATCAATATAATATGAATTTGATGTAATTAAGGTACAAGTAAAGTAAAATTGAGAATTTTTAAATTATGTATTAATTTGCATTTTAGTAAATCAATTAGGTATACAAGAGAGTACAGTGCAAATACTTTAATTTAACAATATTCAAAATGTTAATACAACGCAATAATCTAAATATTCTTTTGCAATTATTTTATAAAATAATTGCTTAACTCTCGATCAATAATTTCCGCAGTAAACTAGATTTTTGAGCAAATTCGTCGATTATTTCATCATTTTTAAGCTCATACAAAGCTTCTTTTTCTATAGTCATTATCATAAAAGTGATCTTGTGTAAAAGTACTTCTTCGCCGATTTTTTATGTATTTCAATGTTGAAAAGCTTTTTTCGAAAGATACTTGTGTCACTGAAAGGGTTAATAAATGCTTAATATTATACTATTTAAATTTGGATAAGCACGCACTGATATAAGTTGTACTTATGCAAAACAGCGTAACAGCAAGCTATACAATCTTTACACTTTTTAGTACCACACGGAGGTGAGGTTTTCAAGATATCAACATTGTCATTTGTTACTTCATGTTCATTATCACTTGGATTAATAATATCATCCTTTATATTTTCTGTAGGCTGAACATACTCATCTAATCATTAACTCCATCTTGTATAATCTCAGTATTTTGCAAAATCCTATTTTAATACAATCCATTTATCAGCAAAATCCATGAGTTCTTCTCTAATTGCAGTCGCAGATATGGTAGGATAAAACTTTCTTAATTGTTCAGTAAATGATTTAAATGCCATCAAAGGTGTCATTTTTTTATTGTATCAAAATTTCTAGGATGTAGAGTGCTTATATCATCATAAAACGGTTTGATTTGTCTTGATCAAGTCGTTTTTAGATACTTTCAATAATTCGGTCAAAAATGAGCAAGACGTTTTTCCATTTTTTAATTCTGCAGAGTACACACATTTTTGAAGGAAATTGTAAAACCATAAATATACTTGTATGTATGAAAATAAATAATATTACCTGTAGCAATCTATTTATGTATAGGTATAGACTATAGAGTCTTACTCATTTACTTAAACTGTATTTCACAATAAAAAAAAATTGATTTTTTTAAATGTTTTATTAATATTATTAGCAAAATTAACATCCGATTAGAAATTAAAAAAATATTTTTGTTACATTGTGTAAAATTTTTTGTGAAAACCTATTTGACCGGCCTCAAGAGGCCGCGGCCTCTCGGTGATTGCACCGATTCATTTATATGGCCAGCACGCCACTGCACCGTACTATGACTTGTATGTTACAGAGATCTCTTTTTCTGTCGTTCGGTATTCTGTCTCTCAGTGTTTTTCCAGTTATTGACCTCAACGTTCTTATTTCTGGAGTTTTCAGTATCCTCTTGGTTTCTGCTGTGTCACATCTTGTTTCTATCGCGTATGTCATGATCGGTCTTACACATGATTTATATATGCATACTTTCCCTTCCAGCCTCATATCTTTATTTCTCCATATGACATCTCTCAGACAACCTGACACGTAATTGGCTTTATTTGCTTGCTTTCGGGCCCTCTCTTTAACTTCTCCATAACTACGTATTTCGACTCCCAGATATTCGCATCTCGAGACTTGTTCAATTAGTTCGTTGTTAATTACTAATTTGCATCTTATGGGTTCCCTTGACACTACCAGGGATTTTGTCTTAGCTGTTGATATTTTCATGCTGTAGCTCTTCGCCACTGTATTGAAAGTTTGTGCCATTCGCTCTAGGCCATCCTCGTTATCGGATATTAAGATTACGTCGTCAGCATAACAGAGGATTTTTATTTGTTTTTCTGCCATCTTATATCCTTTTCCAGTACTTTTAATGTTTTCTATGTTTTTGTCCAGTACTAAATTAGAAAGCAATGGGCTCAAGCTATTTCCTTGTCTGATTCCCGAGTTTATTTCTACTTCCGATGTTAATTCATTCTCGACTTTTATTCTGGTTTTGTTCTTCGTATTGATGTCTTTAATTATCCTTATCATCTTGTTGGGCTGATTGTTCTGCTTTAGCAATCTTAGCACATCTTCTAATCTTACACAATCGAAGGCTTTAATCAGATCTAAAAAGCACATAAATGCAGGTTTATTATATTCTTAGACATTAGATTCCTAGACCTAGAAATGTATTCATTTAGTTAATTAATATAACAGTTATTACAGTTACTGTAACTTATCATTTTCCAATATAAATTTCTATTTCTTCCTATTTTTTTTATTATAATATCGCATCGACCACGCAGGGTCATTAGCGCATTTAGGTTAATGTAACAATAATTTATATAAATAATGTATATACATAAGTTAATAATGATATGTTTGTTACAATGTGGGTTTTAGATCTTTTTGAAGTATTTGACAGTCTTTAAGGTACGAAAATATTTTTTTAGTATCTGTATTTTCTTCTAGGGCCTCTTTTAGGGAGTTGGGTATGTTATATTTCCGTCGTTCACTGTTATATTTGGGACACTGGATTAAAAAATGTTTTACCGTTAGATCACTGTTGCACATTTCACACACTGGTTTATTTTTGTGTTGTAGTAAGTAGTCATGAATAAGTCTTGTATGACCGGTACGGAGACGGGTAAGTATCACTTGTTCTCTTCTGTCTTTTATTCTTGGTTTCCAAATATGTGGGTGTTTGTTGACTTCGTATTCGCGGAGTGCAAGTACTTGGAAGGGAAACGAGAAACGACCGTGCTCGAGTCGCGGAGAAATATTGCAACTATCTTAAATAATTCATATTGCATATTGTCTATTCAAGTCTATTGTCAATTGAAAATGTCAAATTGATTTGACGTATATTTCATACCTTCTATCATTGAAGCAGAAAAATTATATATTGCTCCACAATATTGATATGATATGCAATTATTATATAAAGGTAAATTTAATTAATTGTATTTTGCTTGCAGTACTGCATTTTAATAACTAATTTTATTTACTACTTACAATTGTTTACGTTTTCATAACATAACCTGAATCTTATTTTTTCTTCTTATTATTTTTTTGGACTATGGCCTTGACAATTATCCAGTAACCAGGACTAATATAATTGGCCAATATAATTAAAAGTGCGAATAAAAGTACAGAGCGTAGAAATAGGGGTCGCTTTGCCGAACTTGCACGGTCCCAATAGTCGTGATGGAGTGTTGTTGCCATTTTTGAATTATTTTTTGTTTTAAGAGTGGTTTTAAATCGTTTTGCACCAATTTGTTACTTTCTTCGGACACAGGGTTAGTTGAAGCACTTTTAGCTAGTTTATCTACAACTTCATTACCTTCAATTCCGACATGAGAAGGCACCCATAAAAAGTGAACTTGGATGTTCTTATTTGAAATGTTTTTAAGTTCTTTTTTAATCAGATTCCATTGAATTAGAGATTTGAAGAAGATGTATTAATAAGTGTCTGTAGATGCGTCACTGTCTAAGTCAGTGTGAATGCCTTACTTTACTATTTTATTTCTTATTCTAGTGCATTTGACTTAAATTTTTCGATCCTTCAGGTAAGGGTATATGTCAGATAATAGATCTATGACTTCTGTTGTCTCTTCTGTATACATTTTTGCGATACTCAATGGGTCTGCTGCGTTCTCAGTTTTCAAAAAAGTCTAATAACTGTTCGTAAGTTATAGGGTATAGTATTTTTACTACAAAAGCGATATTACGTAGGTCAAAATTTTTGACGTAAGAGAACTGTCAAACCATTAGAATGTGACTTTTCATTATTGTCATGTTTATTATAAACATTAGAATGTGACTTTTCATTATTGCCATGTTTATTATAAACATGGCAATAATGAAAAGTCACATTCTAATGTTTTGACAGTTCTCTTACGTCAAAAATTTTGACCTACGTAATATCGCTTTTGTAGTAAAAATACTATACTTGGAGTTTGGGTTGTCAAATATAATATTTTAGTGTAACTTAGCATTTCCTTCAGTGTTTTTTTTTTGTTGTGATATTTCGATCTGATTTTATTTTTTTCTCTTTATTTTTTGGTGTTATGAAAGTAGGTTCCTCTATAGATGTAGTAGCTGTTGGAGAGATTTGGGAGATTGTGCGTTTGTTTTGTGCTTTGTCTGTGTTTATATGCTGTGTCTTATTTTCTAGGTCGATTTTAAGAGTGTTTGTCTGAGTTTTTTGGATTGGTTTATTAGTTGTTATTTCAATCGGGTCTGTGTTTGGAAATTTATTTTTTGATGTTGGATTTCTATCGCTTTCAGTTATTGAATCTTAAGATATTTATGGTTGTGACAAAATCTGTAGTTCTTTGTTTGTTTGCGAGGAAGTAGTTTGGTCGTTTGTGGGTGATGTTAATTTGGGATTTAGTGTGGTGTTAGGTTCCGGTTTCTTTAATATCTGGGTACCTTCTTCGTGTTCTGTTAGTGGTTGTTCTTCTAGCTGACTATATTCTTCATTGTCAGAGTTATGTATGTTCGCTTGATGGTCAGTTTCCATTTGATTAATTGGACTATTTAATGATGATAAAGAAGGACAGTCAGAATCTTGATGTCCGACCGTCTTGCATCTGGAGCAGTTTAAACCGTCTATGGAAAATATGGAAATGTATATTCGATATGATGTATGGTCGAAAGAAATTAGGAATGAGTCAGGAACCGATTCATTTTCTAAAGGACTTATGAAGATTTGTCTTCTAAAGCTAAGCACGTGGCTGTATTCCGGGTCTTGCATACCTACTCGTAGAAACGTCATGTTGGAGACAGATTTTATACCCATAGTTTTTAGGTGCTCTTCAATTATGTTATTAGGTATAGTAGGACATACACTAGATATGATTAATCTCTGGGCAGGAGTTATTAGTCTTCTTACTTCAATTTGGTTGCCGTCAATAATTACATGTTTGTGGGAGCTAAGAAATTGGTCAACTATATATTTAGACGAGAGGTAGATGCAGATGCGGTTGTTTGCGATTTTGGATGCCCAAATAACATTTTTGGGCTGTACTATTGATCCAACAGCTTTTACATATTCAAAAACTTGTATTCCTTGTATGGTTGAGAGTATGATACCTTGGTCTTTTGAAGGATGTTTAAAACTGTTTAATGCTAGAGAGTAAGAGATATGCGACGTAGTCAGTGTATTTCGTGAAGTAGCAGTCAACTCCGGTTCAGCCATCGTCTCGTTGAAAATTTACATGCATTGGAACAGTGGATCCGAAGCCGGACCTGGCCACTTAACAAAATTTGACGGCAGCCTAATTACTTGAATCAGCAAAAAGTTATTGTCGATAATCCATAAATTGGATTGAAATCGATTAAATATTGCCTTTTAACTTCTGATTTTATGGTTAGATATAAATAATGTAATTTTGTACTCACAGAATCGTTGGTTTTTTAACACACTGTCACATTTAAACTTTATCTTGCAAACAGTATAAAAATTAAATTATATTTCAACTTTTAACTACTTGAATTTATAAATTTGACGGGACCGATATAAAGCTGTAAGATTTGCTCGCTATCAGGGCCGGACTCCTCTTCCTATTTTTCTCTATAAAAATAAAAAAACTTTGCATAAACCAACGGAGTCCACTTTGTTTTTCTAAAACTCCATAATTGTCTGGTCTGGCCTTACATTTTCTATAAGTTATGTAAAATTTTACTTACATTTTTTATTAAACAAATGAACTACGAAGTTGATGTTTTTTTAAATAACTCCGAAAATATAAATTTTAGAACAAAACTGACTTGACTATTGAAAAATTCAGAAAATTTTACAAAAAAAAACCTTATGAATTTCCTAAAATTAAATCTGTATCTTCTATAATTTTTTGTTTATAACGCTAAAGTCACCCTTCTAACAAACATTGGCGCACTGTAAACTAGCGTAGGGCGAAGTGGACAGTTGAGTTATTTTAATGTAATTCTTTAAGTAATGGATCAAATGAAATGTTACAAATTGAACCTAAAAGAAGAATAATTAAGCTATCTTATTGTTATAATAAAAAGAAATAAAATGTATGGGTATAAGTACGGTGGGGGCGGAAAGTGAGCCTTACATGAATTTTGTTTAAAAATATTTAAAAATGTGTAACTAATACAATTTTTCTTATAAAACCCACAATTTTGCACAACTTACCTTTCAAGCATCGCATTGTACTAAATGATGTTTCGTTCAAAAAAATCTCAAAAATTTAATTCAAACCTTTTTCTATCAGGTCTCGATAAGAATTTTAGTCATGTTTTATTCTAAAACATATTTTTTTAATTGTTAATGAGGAATGTTTCTTATGGGAGGACAGGTATTAACAACTAAAAAACAATATTTCAGAATGAAATAAGTCCAAACGACTTACCAAGAACTGACAGAATAAGGCTTGAACTTGAATTTAGGTACTTTGTAATTTCATAATTTATATTTTATACTAATGTTTTTGAGCCTTGGAAATCGTCATCTTTCGTTATTTTTTCAGTTTTAAATTGTTTATAACTAGAAAACGATCAACTTTAGAGAAAAATTACAAAAGACCTTTTTTGTTTAGAATATCCTAAACAGCCTGAAATAATATCTGCCCGGATCGAATTTTTTTTTAATTTATAAAAAAATGTCATTTTTTAATTATTAATTAATAATAGTTAGAGCAAGATTAGATCGGACAACCCTTGTTTTTTGTAATTGTTAACATGCTAAATTACATATCCAATCATTTTTATCCATTAAACAGATCGGTGCAAATCGACCTTATATCGTATCTTATGCATCCTCTACCGTCTACACATCGGCAGACGTGTAGTGTCTGCGGACGGCATTTGCGTATGCATCCGCAGATGTGTAGATGGGGTAATTTGATCGTCTGTTGTTTACATATCACGTCGGCGGACGCGTCTGCGAAATATCCGATTGTTGTCGGTTTTCCCAGCACAGATTAAACGGTTTCGGAGCGAACGGTCGATGCCTCTCCACACATCTGGCCTCGGACCTCTACGACGCATTAGTTTTCGCAGTGAATTCAAAGTAGATATTGCGTCACCCGAGAAATAACACAGACTGAACGATTTATAGATGTGTACCTACCTACAAATGTGTGGTAAGCGTGTGATGATACATCGGCAGATGCATCCGCAGACGCGTCTGCCGATGTGTAGAGGAGGCATTGGACTATTAGTCAAAGGAGGCAGGAACTAAAATTTGAATTGTTATCCTCGGAAGAATTTTACGATGTAAAATATAAAGCTAAACAGAGTGATGAATTAGTTGACAAGGGGATCTATAATTGCCTTCACGACCTGTTCTTCACCGTGATAACAATCTTTGGCGAACTAGTTCCTTTTCATAGGGAAAGATGATTCATATTTGATTACAGAACAGGGCTTCCACTATGTGCTTATACGTATTTCGGCTTTAACTTAGCCTCATCGGACCAACTGTGTAGAGGCACTAAACTGGAATCAAATATTTTCACCTCTTCGGTGTAATTATTAAAATAATTACCAAAGATGCAACTAGCACCATCTATGAATAGTTAGTCAAAAGAGGTAGGAACTAAAATTCGAATTGTTATCCTCTGATGCCTTTTAAGATGTAAATATAAAGCAAAACAGAGTGATGAATTACTCGATAAGGAGATCTGTAATTGCGTCCACGATCTGTCGTTCACCAGTCCCCATCTTCCAATCCTTTTTTTGACTTTGCTTCGTCGACTTAATTCCTCCAAGATCTTCTCGGTCGTCCTCTCATTCTTGTCCCTCTTGGGCTCCATCAATGGGATTACATCAATAACAAAACAAAGTTTGTGTTTAATAATCTCGTGATGTCTATTGATTTCTTAAGAAATATAAATGTTCTTTTATAACTAAGACTACTTACAAGCTATAAATATAAAAGATGTAATTGTATCTTTATGATGCAAAACCTTATTGTTACAACTAATAACTAATGGAACTACGAGTATTCTATACAAGTCATTAGTTTTTATATTTTCATATTTCTTAACAACTCTTTGTCTAATATATTTTATGTTTCTATTGGGGATTGCTTTTTCATAGATCTTGTTGCAATTCAACCAGAAGATGAAAGAGTGGTTAAATTTAGTGACTATTTAGTTGAAACCTATATTGAAGAAACATCAACATATTCTCTTCACATTTGGGCTGAAAATTCTTCGTCTTTACAAAGGACAACAAATGGATGTGAGTCTTTTCACTCTCGCTATAATGCTTCAGTTTACAATACGCATCCAAATCTTAACTAGTTTATTCATGTTCTTCGAGATTTTCAATTCAATATTTATTTCAAACTTCAAAGTATAGGTAGTACCGTTGTGAAAGTGTACGATAAAAAAGTGATATTGAAAAAAACCTATTTGATGAAAAAATAATATCAAATACCTATGTTTTAAAAAATGGTATGCGGGACAGTTATAGCAATTTCATCTTTACTCTAATGTATGTATTCAATGAAACTTAGTGACCAAATTTTAACAAGAACACAACAATGACACTTTCTTTTCTTGAATTATCACAAAGTTGCATTTTTAAAAATCATCTCAATTAGATGTACACAGATCTGCAAGAACGTCCAATAAGAAATTTATACTTTTAACGAATTATTTGTCAACAGTGTCCAGATTTTAAGGTATAATTACTTATACTAATGACGTCTTAAAATCGCCTGGGAGTGAATTCAAACATTACCTTTACGGAGTCAGGTAATATTCATATTTTGGAAGTGAACTCAATTTGTCCCGTATTCCAAACCTTGTAACAATACCCATATAGGCTATAAAAATCCAGTATTGCTTCTCTCCCATTGGGATTACTTCCCTAGACAAGATGTAAATGGAAAGCGATATGAATTTTTACGGTCAAAAATATATATTCCCGGCAATCACATACCTCACATGATTATTTCAACCAATAGGACAAGAACACAACAAAGCACTTAGCCCATCGAACGATTTGCTTCTCAGTGATCATTTAAGTTAAGTAAACAAACTTCTTAATTTCATTAGAGACTAATAAACAAAAGATTGATCTTTAATTGAAGTGACACGTGTTTTTCGACGAAGTTCGTAGATGGTTAACCTTTGAATAAACAAATCTTAAGAGGTAAATTAAAACAACTTTCCTTCGAATATTTCAATACGCAATCCTTTTGTGGTTTTATGAAGCTAAATTGGGTTTTATGATAATATACTGGATCTCACAAGATATAACGAGAATCTTTTCATAAACGGATCCAATGTCGAACGAGTCGGCCAATATGGATACCTTGGAACAATGATCTCTACAGGTGATTACTTACAGCAAATCAAGATCGGAATAGAAAAGGCTAGAGCAAATTTTAACAAAATGAGAAAAGTTCTCTGCACAAGGGATTTGAAGTTGGAGCTAAGAGTTAGGTTGGCTAGGTGCTACGTTTTCTCGACTTTGTTTTATGGAATGGAAGCTTGGACCTTAAATGCTGCATCAGTGAAAAACTAGAATCATTCGAGCTGTGGGTGTACAGAAGAATTCTGAAAATATCGTGGACAGAACACGTCACAAAAAAAGAGGTTCTGAGAAAGATGAATAAAGAAATCGAAATTTTATATATGTACCATCAAAACAAGAGAATTGGAATATCTCGGACATATTACTCGCAGAGAGAGATACAACTTGCTCCAATTGATTATGAAGTGAGAGATTCAAGGAAAAAGAAGCATGGGTAGACGCAGAATATCGTGGCTGCACAACCTGAGAGAATAGTACGAATGTACATCAAATGAACTTTTCAGAGCAGCCGTGTATAAAATCCTAATAGCTATGATGATTGCCGACATCCGTCGCGGAGATGGCACTTAAAAAGGAAGAAGGGTCTCACAACATTTGTTATTTAATTTAATGTTATTGCAATCGATTTTTTTTAAATTACCAAGTTTTTGGATCGTTACATTTATAGAGACAAAGAACTATATAATATATATAACAATAAAAAGCACGCCGGAAAGGCAGCAAGATATGCGAAACAAAAATACTGGGAAGAATAATTTGGGAACAGATTAAATGAAGGATATAAAAATTAGAGTAGATCTTTTTGAAATAAGATCGAAACATAAAGAGGGCAAAAGAGAACAGAAATATACGACATACGAGATGGAAACAACAATATGGTAAAAGTCTAGGATTACTACACCTGTAAATTCTAATTAGAAAAAGGTACAAGTTTGAACTGAAATAATACATCAGTCTCAAGGCAAGAAAACAGGACATGGAGAATAGAGAAAAAAGAAGTTATCGAAACCACAAAAAAATTAAAAACGGTAAAGCTAGAAAGGAAGATGGAACAACCAGAAATGATGTGAGGAAGCCATATACCGGTTCTGGATGGAATAGAAAAATACTGTTGATAAATTTTTCCTTACAACTTTTGTTACATCAGTTAGCCTCATATATTATTGAATGTCTGACGGCTACAATAATTGTTTTTTGTTTTACTATTTTTCAAATATTTTCCACTTAATTCAATAATTCGCAGACAACCTATAAACGTATGATTTGATTTTGCATTTAAAGTTAACAGCAGAATATTATTTCATTAATGAAACGGAATTATGGAGAATTATTAATGATTAATGTCCTACTGGTCGGCCATTTAATAATATTATTGACTTTTATTGCCTTAAGATGGAAATCGTTCGTTTTGGTTGATTAAGATAAGCTTTTATGGAACTCTTATAATTGTTACGTGTCCAATTGAGAGAATGTTACGATTGGTCATAAAATTGTGGTTTCAAAGACTATAGAGAATGCAATTTCCTTGTCAATAACTATAATTTATACAGTTCTTTCATTATAAATTAACCATGATATTAATTGATCGATAAAAATCATTAGAAATCCACCACTTGATGTTTTGTGGTCTACCGATAGTTTGGTTTAATTTCGCTTCCCAGACTCGTGGCCCGAGCAAACAATACAGATCAAAGATAAGTCACTAGAGATAGCGGGAATAGAGCGCCTCACGCTGCCTGCATTGATCGGGGTAGGATTTCGAGTACTTACTTTTACTTTTTCGTGTCTGGATCCGACTACAGTTTTTCTGCCCAATATCGGGCCACGTCTACACCCTTTGTATTTGCGAGCCATAAATCATCGAGGGTGCACTGTGATGGGCAAAGTCTGCATACTCTCAGGTGCTCCACGTTCTGTATTTCCCCACATTCACAAAGTGCGTCGTTATCTGTCTTGATGCCCCATTTAATGAGGTTCTGTTTTACAGGGGCAACACCTGTGCGTATGCGGTTGAGTGTCCGCCAGGTTCTCCAGTCCAGGTTCATTCCATTAGGTCGTTCTGGATGTAGGGGGAACAGTTCGGGTATAAACCCGTATAATTGGTGCCTTTCATCGAAAGTTTGCCTGAACTTCTCCACATATTGTGAGGCGCATCTACGGTCGTCTGGTGATGCGAATCCAGCTGCCCGGTACAGTAGGGGTAGAGGGGTAGGCTTCATGCAACCGGTCATTATTCTACATGTTTCATTTAACGCCGTGGTGACTTGTTGAGAGTGTCTAGATCTACCCCAAACGGGACAAGCATATTCCCCTGTTGAGAAACATAAGGCCTCAGTTGTTGACTTTAAGACCTGAGGGTTTGCACCCCACTTGCTCCCTACAAGTTTCCGGAGAAGGTTGTTTCTCGTAGAGACCTTTTGTCTTGTGCTCCGACAGTGGAATTTATACGTAAATGACCGGTCTAGTATCACTCCAAGATATTTGGGCCTATCAGTATGTTCCAAGCGTTGTCCCTCCCAAGAAACATTAAGTTTTGAATGCGCGAGATGGTTGTTGAGATGGAATGCACATACTTGGGTTTTTGTAGGGTTGGGTTTTAATGAGTTTTGTTTGTAGTAAGTTGACATCATGTTTAAAGCCTCTTCCATTGTCGACTCCACTTGTGTGAGTGTTTTCCCCTTAACGGCGATACCAAGGTCGTCAGCGTAAACAAAACTCTCAGTCTGAGGGTGCATTGGTTGGTCGTTGGTGTAGATGTTAAATAGGGACAGCGCCAGAACGCTTCCTTGAGGTAGGCCATTTTTTTGGGTTCTCCATCTGCTCTTCTTTCCATTTAGCACAACGTAGAAGCGTCTATTACACAATAGTGATCTAATGATATTTACCAGGTCATAGTCAAGCACAGTGTTATAGATCTTAGTTAGCAAGGTTCTGTGGTTTATAGTATCATAGGCCGCTGTGAGGTCTATCAAGGCTACTCCCACTATCTCTTTCTGTTCAAATCCCTCCTCTATGTACTCTGTTAGGTTCACACTTGACCTGTGCATGATTTAGCTGGTCTGAAGCCTGTTTGTTGTGGGATTAATTTTGCATCTAATTTTTCCTGGATGCGGTTCAAAATGAGGCGTTCATACAATTTATACAAATGACATAGCAGAGATATCGGACGGTAGCTACCCGGTAGTTCAGGGTCTTTCCCAGGTTTCAGAAGGGCTACTACTTTTGATTTACGCCACAGTTTTGGAATCTGGTAGGTAGAGCGACAGATGTTAAATATATCGAGCACCCATTGTCTCGCTTTTTTCCCCGAAGTGTTTTATCTGCTCTGTTAGGATTTCGTCCACCCCAGGTGATTTTCCATTTTTCATACAGTCAATACCATTTTTGAGCTCTTCGATGGTAAATGGGTTTTGCAAGAGAGTTGTTTCCTGGTCTTGAGTTCTTATGATATTTGGCGTTTTGCAACGATGGTTTGCTTTGCCATTCAGAAGCAGTTGGTGGGCTATCTTATTTGGCGTTATTGCACATGGCTCTTTCATCTCTGTGGGATCACCATTAAGTTTTTTGATCATATTCCAAGCCTGCTTACTACTGTGCGTCATATCCATTTTACTTAATGTCTCGCTCCACCGTTCTTGTCTGGAGGCGCTTAATATTTGCTGCAGTCTCTCCCCTATCTCTGCCGTAACTTCGCTGAATGGGTCTTTACTATATGCTTCGGTGTACTTTGTCATAATGTCTTTTGCTTCGTCATTCAGACCAGATATGTAATGTTGTTGACATCCTCTGGGTATATGTTTACATGAGGTTCGTTTTACAAGTTTGATGAACGCATCATAGTTTTTGGGGATCGGGACTATGTTTTTCACTTGTGTTTCCAATTGATCAGTATATTTTTCCCAGTTCGCTTTTTTGAAATTAAACCTTCGTTTGAAAGTGAGTTTGGGAGCTTTTATAGCGCTATATACGGTTATTCCCACGGGCCTATGTTGTGTCTTTGGTATAGGCTTATATACCTTTCTAACGCAACGGTCCTCTAAAGACATGCTGATGAAGGTGAGATCAGGGTTGTAACCTTTCTTCCACACTTTGCTCTGGAACGAATAGGGCAGTTTTGGGTCATGCAGAAATGCCAGGTTGTTTTGTTCAGGATTTCGAGTGAATGTCTGTGTACCCAGGACTCCCACATGATAAGCACTTTGCTGAGAGAGAGAGAGAGCCTCTATGACGCATCAAAGTGCTGTCGGGGTCAGTCTGGAGCATTGGAGCGGGGTTGCATGAGTTAATCCTCCTGGCGCCAATGAATTATATCACCCGAAAGACATTCTAAAGTCTCAAGCTGGGTTAATCACTATTGCTTGCTTTTTTCTTTTATGTCCAGCACAAGGAACTTATGTTGTTGGCTTACTGTCTCACTAACTATTACGTTGAAGTCTTTACATTCATATTTATTTTCTTTTCTTGTCATGTACCTATGTCATGAGCCTATAAAAGCCAATGATCTATTTAAATGTGACAAGCAATTCCCTCGTTGTTTCTTTATCCATTTTTTTCAAATTATTTTTTAGTTTAAATTGTCCGATTTTCAATTTTTTATCAGTTGACTTTTTTAGTGACTTTATTCAATTGGACTGACTTGCGCTTTAATTAAAATTTTTTGAATTTTTATTGGAGAATTATTAATTCCCAATGAGAGAAAATCTTTTGGTATTGAGTGATACATAATATAGTTTATTCACTATAATATTATTGCACTTATTATATATGGTTTTCCTTTAATAAGATGAAGAATTTTGGGATACTTTTAGATTAATTACGAAATTTCTTATGTCTTGATTTTTGGGGTGGATCATTGATTATCCTAATATATTTCAACGAGTACCTATATCAAAATAATTGTTTTTTTCTTTTCTAGGTAAGTGCCAGTATACTGATATTATAATAAGATGTCATTTCATTCGGTAAGTAAAATTAAAAAAAAAACAGATTAACAAATTAATTTTTACAAACTGTTGAAATTTATTCTTCAATATTTTTTCGGCATGCCTTTGCTACTTTTTCACGTAACTTGATATTAAATAAATCTGAATTTTAAGCCATTCTCTGCATTTGGGCAATGCATTTGAGCTCACCCGCTTAGTTTTTCCATTTTTTCTAGTACAGTATATTCTTTTCCATACAATTTTCTGTTACCTTACTCTCAAGTTTAGACAATTTAAAGATTCATTTCATGTGTCAAATTTATGATCCTATTAAATGTTGTCTGCCGCCTGCGATCTAATGCATCGCAATCATGCAAGATATGGTCGACTATTATAATTATGTCTTGTAGTGTCGTTTCCACATAGAATCCTGCTCTAATTTTCTTTAATACACCATCTATAATGAGCCTATCGGCAGGATTTCTAAGATCTTCAGTACAAATGTAGGTTTTCCCAATGATGATGGCCTAGCTAAATGATTTCCATTCCAAGAACTCCTTTCCTAGGACGAAGTATTATTTTATTTCCACAATATTTTCAAATTGAATCGAAATATAGAAATAAAAATTAAAAGAGAAATATCGATCCCTTAGTTTGGTACCTGGAGATTAGTGCAAGCAAAACTGTCACAGATACAAATAAATACAGACATATTACCTGCAAACTATAGGTAGGTAATAGCTATTTGTATAACAAGGGAGGAAAGTGCTACTTTTCCTCCCGAGAATGAAGTTTACTGCCCGACGCGTAGCGGAGGGCAGTAATCATTCAAGGGAGGAAAAGGCACTTTACTCCCATGTTATACATATGGTTTTTCCACCTTCCTCAAATAACAAGTCATTTTTTCATTTCTACTTAATTTATTTACGTAACTAACCAACAAAATTTATTAGAACTAAAACAAACAAGTAGGTACAATATAACTGTCAACTGTCAAATATAAGTCAAATTATTAATGTAAACATTGTTAAATCAAAATAACAATTTACTGTTTTTTACCATTCTACAAAATACAAGGTGTTTTATAAATAAACGTTAAAATGTATAGATACTTACGTAATAGAAAATAGATATTGTACAGGGCGTCCATAAGTTGTATTTCATGAATGAAATACCATGACGTCACTTTTACTTTTCCTCCCTAGGGAGGAAAAATTTTTTCCTCCCTAGGGAGGAAAAGTAGAACTTTGCTCCCTAAAATCAGGTCCGGAAAAGTATACTTTCGGTAGAGGTAGGTGGAAATAGTTATTTTCCTAACTAGTGCGGAAAGTGATACTTTATACTTTCACGTACGAGACTGCCGTTGACCCGAACGACGCGATAGCGGAGTTCGGGCAAGCAGTCGAGTGCGGGGAAGACACTTTCCGCATGAGTTAGGAACAATATTTTTTCTACGGCCGTACGTTTGGAACAAAGCCACAAAAATAGAGTTATATCAATATTTATTTAGAAGTGAAAATACACAAATTAATTCATTGATGGATTCGACCGTTACTTGATGGAAGTTCATTTTATCTCACAATAAAACACTGAAAACTTTTGTTTTCTATACTTCTACAAAATTTATTATTTCTTTTAATTTATTATTAATGGAATTATAGAAAACAAAAGTTTTCAGTGTTTTATTGTGAGACAAATGAATTCTTTGACAAGGTTGTCAAAACCAAACTTTCAATATAATGGGTTACCACGACCATAGGCGTAGCGTGACCTAATAATTTGGGGGGGCACGGGGTCTACGGGGGGGGGGGGGAGTGGTGGTCCCGTGGAAACTTTTTTGAAAACTACCACTTAAGAACTAAAGTAAAGTATATGTGTATTTTTGTTAAACATTGGTTTTAATCAATTTTTACTATATTGATGGATTGTAAAAAGACTCAATTTCAAAATATACAAGTTTATTCTATTCTAGACATAACTGCATGGACATTTATAACACAAAAACAAATTTGTGTACAAGACAAAGTTTTAAGGTGAACAGAACTACAGTAATGGTTTTCAACGAACCAATTTTCGTTAGTTCTAATGAAGCATTAGCCTCCTATCGGCTAGATTTGAAAATCTGTCAACTAACAGATCTAGTTTTTTATCTTTCATGTATTCAGACGTCAATTCTTGCTCAATAGACATCAGGGCAAGCCCACTTAAGCGGTCTTCTGTCATGGTGCTTCGAAGAAATGTCTTTAGCCTTCGTAGTGTAGAAAACGATCTTTCTGCGCTTGCTGTTGTGATAGGCCACGAAAGTGATATTTCTAGTAGCTGCCAAACATCTGGTGCACTGGCTTGAAGATCATTCTCAATAAAAAAATCAGCCAACTCTTGGAACGTTACTCTTGTGGTTGCTTTGTCTGTTTTGACAAAATTGTTCTTTCCATAACAGTGAAAAAACTTAAGATGTGCAGAGAAACTTAAAGACAAGTTATAAAACTTTTGGATTGCCATAACAGCGTTGTTGTCAATTTCGGTCCAATTAAATAGTAACTGGGCAATGCAGTTGATTTTATCATAATCGTTCTTGGAAAAACGAGATTGCAAGTTTACAATTACTGTGTCTAAAGCAGCAAAGTAAATGTCAGTCTTGAACATCTGTTCAGGTGATTGATGAAATGCAGCATCTGAAGAGCTACTACTAGCTTCAAGTTTTTTCGGAATCTTCCGTTTGCGTGGTAGTGAAGGCCTTTCAACTGACAAACCTTTCATACCATATTTGTTACACTGTTCTTCTGACTCATTCCACATCTGAATAAAGCCATCATCATTTCTGTCCAGTTTTAAACAGTCAATGACTGATTCAACTTTTGCAAAAACCTTAGAAATGTCAAGAGATTCACTCTGCAGTTCTTTGGAGAGTATATCAGTCTGACTCAAAACGCTGTGCAATAGTTTTAAACTGAATACAAATTCAAATGTGCTGATTTGTTTGGCTAGACCATCAGCTTCGGCTGCAATTTTACGATTTGATACATCGTTTGCAATAACTTCCAAAGTTTCGTACACTTCAGGGAGCTGCTCTAGAATTACATGGATTGCTTTGTGTCGAACTGTCCATCTAGTTCGAGACAAGCTCACCAGTCTTTTCATTTTTGTTTCTCCGCTTTGCTTACATATTGATTCAAATATTGAAAACCTGTTAGCTGATACATTAATTAAGTTATACAGGTTATTTACTATGGATAAGCAATTCCGAAGCTGTCTTATTTCTTCACAAAATCTCTGAACAGCCAGATCAAGCAAGTGGGCATGGCAGTGTGTGTACAAAGCTTTAGGCTCTTCTTCTTGGAACCTTGAGGCAACACCTTTGAATTTGCCGCTCATGTTACTAGCTCCATCATATGCCTGGCCGTGCATTTTATTTAAGCTTATACCCAACTGCTGCAGATACTGTTTAATAGTGTGATGTAAATTTTCACCAGTAGTGTCTGACACATCAACGAAGCCCAAAAACCTTTCATTGATTTTAATGTGTCCATCTATTTTAGTAATGTATCGAATGCAAATGCTAAGCTGTTCACGGGTTGAAATATCCGTAGTTTCATCACAAATAATTGAGTAGGCCAAAGCCTCACTCACCTCTTGGACAATTTGTTGAAGCATTTCACTTTTTATGCAATCTATTATCTCATTTTGTACCTGGGCACTTTTGTATGAATGGACTGGGGATTTCATTAATGTTTGGATTCCTTCCTCCATTTCAGTAGATCTCAGTTCTAGCAGTTCTATAAAGTTCCCCCTGTTAAATGAAGCAGTACTCTCATCATGTCCTCTTAAGGCAAGATTCTGTTTTCCAAGGAATAGGATGTTTTCAATTATGAATTTTAAATACCTCCTATTCATCTCAACCATTTTAGTATGTGCCGAGGACAACGAATCTGCTACCGTGCTTCCTGCTTTTCTATACTCATTGAGAAACTGTTTAGATTTTTGATGCATTTCACTCTTCTCATGTTTCCTGAATTTTTCCAAAGCTTTCTTCCAATTGTTCATGCCCAGTTTAGTGAATGACTCCTCCCCGCGACCAGACTTATGTTGACAAAATAGTCGGCATGGGTAACAAAATGCAGCGTCTGTAATGGGGCTATATTCGACCCAATTAAATTCACTGTACCAGGATTCTTTGAACTGCCTCGATTTGGATTGAATCTTGCTTACCTTAAAACAATCAACAGGCTGAAATGCTCCTTTTGCAATATCTGCACTTTGTACTCCCAATGAAGGATCTCTACTTTCGCCCTGGAATGTAGCATCACGATCTGGGCGTAAACAAGATGGCCATTCATCACCAACGCTACCTCCAGTGCTACTTCCCGCTAAATGTCTATCTTCATTTACACTTTCACTTGAATTTCCAAGTTTTTTAAAGAATGTTAGTACAGAGGACTGTTTCTTAGACATGATAACAAACGAACATCCGCAAAAATTACACAAACAATAGCAGCTCAGCTAGTAACAATAAGCTTATTGAACGAATAAAACGTGGCGACCACCTACACAACACAACACACGCGCACTGAGCTGGTATGATATCCCTCCGCCAGGCGTCGGCTGGGCTCGGGTGCATTCGATCGGCTGCTCCAGCTCGGGCGCAACCGGCCAGAGTCGGCTCACCGGCACTTGTAAATTTAGTTGTAACACGCGCATACTTTACACACACAGAATCAAATTAGATGCATACAGAAAAATAGACTAACGGGGGATCTATATTAGTTATTCATTCGTAACTTTTAGTGTATACATATACGTAATTTAAAGATAATTTATATTATTTTTTTCTTTTTTTGCATAATGTTGGGGGGGCACGTGCCCCCCCGGCCCGACGCCACTGACCACGACGACGATCACAAAACCATTGTAATTGTCTACTTATCTGACTTTTAAATATTATGTCAAAATAATTTTATTTCATCGAATTATTGCGCTAATTTCATTAAAACATGAACACAATAAGATAAGACAACATAACAACACAATAAGACTTTTAAAGAGTATGTCAAAATAATTTTATTTCATCGAATTATTGCGCTAATTTCATTAAAACATGAACACAATAAGATAAATTTGAAATAAATTAGTAAATAATATCTAAATATTAGTTTTTTGCATGTATTATAATTATAATATATTATAGTGGTAAGAGAGATATATTATAGTGGTAAGAGAGTGGAAGGTAAGAGAACATGGAGGTGTTGCAATTTTTAGCGATAATAAATTTTCTACACGACCAGTTTGTTTGAATGATATATCATGTGAATATGAGGGTGAATTTTGTGCATTAGAAATTACAGATATTAAAACTATTATAGTAACAGTGTATAGAACCGGAAATGGGAATTTTAAAATATTTCTAGACCTTTTTGAAAAGTTATTGGTGTTTTGCTCTGCTAATTTTTTAGAAATAATAATAATTGGGGATTTCAACATTGATTTTAAAAAATCTTCTAATGAACTCAGCAATTTCCGTGATCTAATTTCTACTTTTGGCTTAACAATAAATATTAATGAATATACTAGAATAACAACTAGATCAGCAACTTGTTTAGATAACATCTTAACAAACATAGACAGTGGGATAATTATTGGTTGTGGAATTGTGGACCCATGTATCTCTGATCATCTTGCTCAATTTATTAACTTAAAAATAAAATCTGAAAAAACTCATAGTGCAAATACATACACAAGACGTATAACGAGTAATGGCATACTGAAGTTAAAACATTCGTTAAATAACGTTGACTGGTCTTTAGCTATTTCTCTCAAAACAGCAACAGAATTAGCTCAATTTATTACTGAAATGTATCAAAAGTTAACTGAAATCAATTTTCCATTAAAAAAATTGCGAACTCATAGTAAAGCTCCAATTTCTTGGTTTGATGATGAATTAAAACTTATGCGAGAAAATCTTTCCACGGTCAAGGTAATTGCTGACGTTACAAAAGATTATAGTGAATATAATAAGTTTAAGAAGCATTATAGATCAACAATATCATTAAAGAAAAAACTAGCTTATGGGTATTTCTTTTCAAATTCTGAAAATATATCTCGTGACAGTTGGAAAGTTATAAACTATCACAGAAATAAAGTTCAAAATAAAAAAGTTTGTCCTAGTACGATCTCATCAAACGATTTCAATAATTACTTTACTTCAGTAGCTAAAAATATTAGAGATTCTTTTAGTTCTACAAATGAAAATGTGGCTATAGATATTTTGAAAGATGTACACTCTCCTTGCCACTCTTTATTTTTACTACCTGTTACTGATATTGAGATCAGAAATGTTTTGCGTGGCTTGAAAAATTCACATTGTACAGATTTTTATTTCTTGAACAAAAAAATAATTGTCGAAACTATTGATATTGTTATTGACAAATTAGTTTTACTTTATAATAATTGCCTTACTGAGGGGATTTTCCCAGATGTACTAAAAGTAACAAAAGTGTTACCACTATTCAAAAAGGGGTCTTTAGATGAAATTGGAAATTATCGTCCCATCTCTATCATTCCCATTTTCGGTAAAATTTTTGAAAGCATTCTTAATACTCGTTTGATAGAATATCTAGATAAACACAAAATACTTCACTGTAATCAATATGGCTTTAGAAAAAAGTGCAGCACTACACAAGCTATACAGACAATTGTGAGAGATATAGTCGACGGCTTGGAGGAGGGTCATTTCGTGTCTTTGACATTGTGTGATTTATCCAAAGCTTTTGACTGTGTTTCGCATAAATTACTGTTGGAAAAAATGCATAAATATGGTATAAGAGGAAACACCCTCAATATATTTACATCTTATTTAACAAATAGAAAACAGGCAGTTTTTCTTAATAATAGCTTTTCTGATTTGAACACGGTCGAATACGGTGTTCCTCAAGGTTCAATACTAGGACCCACTTTGTTTCTTATTTATCTTAACGATCTATTTCACTACACTTTTCCCGTAAAATGTGTGTGCTTTGCAGATGATACCACTCTCATAAATACTGACATTAATCAACATAATTTGAAAATTAAAATAGATAGTGATACTCAGAAAGCAAAAAACTGGTTTTTGCATAATGGTCTGAAGCTAAATGAAGACAAAAATCAGAATTTGATGTTTAGTTCTGATCGGAAGTGTGTCTTAGGAAATAGTGTTAAACTCTTAGGAATTTTTCTAGATGATAATTTGGACTGGAGTGCTCATACAGACTACTTAAGTTCTAAACTTGCTACAACTATATTTTTGATACGCAACTTAGTTTTTATGATCCCTAAAAGTACCCTTATAATGATCTACTTTGCACTGTTCCATAGCCATTTAAAGTACGGAATAACTATTTGGGGTGGCTCTTGTCACGCAGCCAGAATTTTTAAATTACAAAAGAAAGTAGTGAGGATACTTGCAGGAGCAGAGTATAGGGAACACTGTAAACCTTTATTTCAGGAGTTAGGTATTATGTCACTGCCTTCACTCTATATATATGAGACGCTGATTGAAATTCATTCCAACAAAAGTAAGTTTAACATAAACTCCAACTTCCATGATCATCATACAAGATCGAGAGATGCTATTAGAGCACAACGTTTTAGGTTGACGAAAAGTATAAAAAACTCGACTGATGTTAGTTTGTACAATTTTTTGCCAGATGAAGTAAAAAGTCTTCATTTACAGTCGTTTAAAAATAAAATAAAATCACATTTTTTAAAACATTGTTTTTACACAAAGACAGAGTACTTAGGTACCGCTTATATAATATAATAGTACTAGTTTGGTCAGGGTTTTTTTGCCGATTATGACGATATTGATTTCATGCTTTTATGTTTATTTAATGTTTTTACGTTTTTACATAGTGTGTTAAATTGTTTAAATTTGTTAGTACCTGTTTGTATATCTTTTCATTATAATTTATAATATTTATCTTTTAAATTTTGTCCAGGTTTTATAATGTACGTTCTCTTTTGACTTGTCAAAAACAAAAGAAATTTTGTATATTTGATTCAATAAATTCTATTATTCTAGTGCCATATTAAAAGATATTTTACTTTCCCGCACGCCGTGCGGGAAAGTGCAACTTTCGGAAACGAAATGCGTGCGTGAAAGTGGCTCTTTTAGCACGGCCGTAGAAAAAAGTTTTTTCGTAATTTTTCGAAAATTCTACAGGATGTCTAAACGCAAAAAGACTGTGTTTCCATATTCTAAGTACAATTTTGATATTAGTAGTTTATTACGGTATTGTAATCTCCTTTGTCATAACCAATAAAATATTTAAATTTTTCAATAGATTTTGAGTTTTATGATTAATAGTCCAGAGAAATAAGGATTTTCTCAGGACACTCAAATATCCAGGTAGCTGACTACTTTTTTAGTTATTGTTTTGCTTATTTAGTTACTATAGGAAGAAATTTCAAAAATCGGCATTTTGAAGGTTTTTCAATGTTCTAAAAAATTAAACTTTGTAATTTTATGTCAACTATTTAGCTTTTGAATGGGGTGAAAAAATCGAAAAAATCGCGATTTTTGCACTACATTGTTAATAATTAAAAAACGGACGCGAACTCTAGGCAGGAAACAGGTAAGTGGATTTTCTTCCTATAGGTCTACAATAACTAAAAAAGTAGTCAGCTACCTGGATATTTGAGTGTTCAGAACATTGTCTATTTCTAGCTTATTTCCCTGGAGTGTATACGTGTATAATGTTAAAATATAAATTAATTTAATTGAATAGAAGTAATCAAAACAACTGTTAAACTAAAAAGAAATCACTTTCACAAATCGTTGCATGATTCAGATACGAACACATTGTGTGAATATTACATTGTTTCTAGGAAAACCGTTCGTATAAATACCTATGACCTAGGTTCCACATGTCCAAGTGAACTATATAATTGCTCTATGGTTAAATTACAATGAAGATCTAGCCCAGTAACTGACCGTTTTGGAATATTTTCAGCGTCACGACGGGTTTGCTTGAAAATTCGAATTTAGATTCTGCTTCCCTCCAGTTCAAGGTTGGACGGACTTGAAAGTGCCGTTAGTTGGTTTTACTTGGGAGGAGATGAAAGTCTTGGGTGAAAAAACATACGTTTAAAATAAGTTCGGAAATGGATAAATTGACTAAAGCAACTTTTGTTCTATGGAGTTTTTAACTAAGTCAATCCTTTTCGAGTTATTTGTGAGTGAAAATGTCTATTTTTCAACAAAAAACAACACGTTTTTAGGCGGTTTTTTGCAAATACCTCAAAAAGTAAGTATTTAATCGAAAAAATATTCTTTACAAAAATGTAACTTATTCAAAAACAAAAAAGTGAAGTGAGTTTAATTCATGAAATCTATAGATCTAGTAAAAGCGCAAAATTGTAGCTCATGAAAAATACGTTATTATTCGTCAAATTCCAAATTGAATATTTCAACCTGAAATAATCAAAAAATGAATGACTTTTCGGGAAAAACTCATTAAAACTTTTTTAAAGTGTTTAACAGAACAGAAAAGAAAAGAAAGTAAAAAATGTAGATTTTGCTTTTTTAAATATTTTGGTTTTATTTTAAAGTAAGTAAATAAATGTAAAGCCATAACGATTATCTGTGGTGCTAAACAGGGGAAGATTTCCACGATTTTTTTTACCAAAAACGGGATACCAAAAAAGGACCAACTTTATTTTGAGCGTTAGTTGATGCTAGAAACTTAACAATAAAAATAAAGCTTTTTTTCTACGGCCGTGCTAAAAGACCCACTTTTCCGCACGCATTTCGTTTCCGAAAGTTGCACTTTCCCGTACGGCGTGCGGGAAAAGTAAATTTTTCCGCACGGCGTGCGGGAAAATAGAAAACCTTCTAATATGGCATTATAATATACTATACATGCAATAAACTAATATTTAAGTATTATTTACTAATTTATTTCAAATATATCTTATTTTGTTCACGTTTTAATGAAATTAGCGTGATTATTTCATTCATAGGAGATTCTGACCAGTAGAAAGCTACAGAAATAAAAATTAAACTGATTATTTTTTGATGATTTTAACTTCCAATCGTATAGTAAGATATTTGATCACGTGTTTAATTCTGTCCAATCAGATTAAAATTATACTAAGAATTATCTACTGTAGACAATTACCGATAGAATTTTTTTAAGTAGATTGTTTCTGTTTAGTGGCAACCAGTTTCCTAGTTTTGACAACTGTCACATTTAAGAAAATATCCATAATATACGTATTAAAAAATAATCTTACGAATATTACACGACAGTAAGAATAAATAAGAAAATAATGCTTCATTTTTACTCAAATTTGTTGTCATTGGGCAATAGCCACTCGAGCCCTGCAGGCTCTCGTGTCTATTGCCAGACAACAAATTTTCGAAAAACTGTCGCATTTTTTTCAATTTATTCTCACTCTCTTGTGATATTATACCCGATAATTTTTGATAATTTCCCGTCGTCAAGTATATTACGTCAGATGCCCTTCGTTGCTATGAAAAAATACATTCAGTGACATGAATGACAATTAATGTTTTAAAAATTATAAAAGTGATGACTTTCAACCGTCAACTGTGTGTTTAATTGTACTAATTTGTACTTACATAAATAAATTACAATAAAATTTTGATTTTGAACAGTTTTATTCATGAAATAATCGCAACAAATTGCACTCGATCTCTAAAATTAATATATAATTTTTGCCCTCGTGACACTTTGACATAATTTCACTCGCCTTCAGCTCGTGTGATTAAAACTGTCAAAGTGTCACTCGGGAAAAATTCAATAATTTTAGGGAGGAAAAGTAAAAGTGACGTCATGGTATTTCATTCATGGAATATAACTTATTGACGCCCTGTACAATATCTGTTTTCTATTACGTAAGTATCTATACATTTTAACGTTTATTTATATAACACCCTGTATTTTGCAGAATGGTAAAAAACAGTAAATTGTTATTTTGATTTAACAATGTTTACATTAATAATTTGACTTATATTTGACAGTTGACAGTTATATTGTACCTACTTGTTAGTTTTGGTTTTAATAAATTTTGTTGGTTAGTTACATAAATAAATTAAGTAAAAATGAAACATGACTTGTTATTAATTTGAGGAAGGTGGAAAAACCATATGTATAACATGGGAGTAAAGTGCCTTTTCCTCCCTTGAATGATTACTGCCCTCCGCTACGCGTCGGGCAGTAAACTTCATTCTCGGGAGGAAAAGTAGCACTTTCCTCCCTTGTTATACAAATAGCTATTTTTAAAAATAGTTTTCCCCGAAAAGTAGGTACTTCATTTTTGGTTATTTCTCGTTAAAATATTCGATTTGGAATGTGAAGAATAAGAACGCATTTTTCATGAGCATCAACGTCGCTTTTACTTTTATCTATTGACTTTATGAATACAACATTTTTTTTCGTTTTTTTATAAGCTACAATTTTGCATATTCTACAATTTTACAAGTGCAATGTTATAAGCATAATATTTTCAATACTTACTTTTTGAGTTATCTGAATACGTGTTTTTTGTAGAGAATAAACATTTTCTCTCTCAAATAACTCGAAAACTATTGACATAGTTAAAGGCTCTATAAAACCAAAGTTCCTTAGAATTCATAATTTCCGGACTTATTTTAAACGTATATGTTAAAGTAAACGTTATCCCCGAGAAAGAGTGACTTTCAGTCCCCAAGTAAAAGCAACCAACGGCACAAGTCCAACTTTGAAGTAGAGGGTAAGTAGAACCAAATCCAAATTTTCATGTAATTCGGTGGTGACACTGTAAATTACAGGGTATCGCCGTATTTAACGTTCATTTACTGGTCTAATCACTTTATTACGTTTTCCGCCTTTCCCACCTATGAATTCAACTTATTCACGTCTGATGAGTGTTGAGTTCCTTATTTAGCGCTTCTATGGCAATTAAATCCTTTTGAAGAATGCACAGTGACTCATTGACGTTTATTAAAGTCAACAATATAATACTGTTCTTTGAATTGTTGCTGCCAACTGAATAAATAAGGATTGTGTAAATTATAAGGAAATCAAGTCTGGTTTTATTTTAAATGCGTTAAACCAGTGGTTGGTTCCCAATCTTTTATGTCTGACGACCCACCTTCTGATGTTTTTTCATATTCGCGACCAATCCCTCACCCATGATAATACGCTATTCTGTATTCTGTACGTCACTCAGCTACTGTAAGAGCCACGTCGCGACCCACCTAAAATCTGTCCGCGACCCACTAGTGGGTCGCGACCCACCGGTTGGGAACCACTGCGTTAAACAATGGTTAACAATACGAGTGGATTGACGATATAAGATGTTTATATATTTCTAGAATTTATTTTTGTCCGGTTCAATGCAAAAGTTCACATAAAAAACTTAAACATTAATTTGCGTTACAAATTTTGAACAGTACCATCATATTGTTACGAATTTACTTTATTTATTATTATTATAACACTTATATTTAAATAAAAACAGGTAATACTAAAACCAAATACTAAAATATAAACAAAATATAAATATGTATACGAAACGAACACGAAACACAGAAAACAGATCGAACACGAGAATGTTCACAGGACAAAGAAAATAGATGAACGAACTAATAAAAACGTTCTGAAACCCATTCTGAATAAAACTTGGGCAACCACCAACACCTGAAGTGACAAAAAACGAAGAAATAAATATTGAAGAAGCAGAGGTAAAGGAAGCATTAAGGATATTAAAAAATAGAAAATCACCAGGAGAGGACAGAATATCGAATGAACTCCTAAAGTACGGAGAACAAGGACAAGATCTGACCAAACAACTATTAAAACGAATCCAAAAAATCATAGAACAAAACAGAATATTACTATACAGGGTGTTTCATTAATAATTGTTCATATAGTAACTGGAGAAACCTTAGCTCAAAATACGAAGATTTAACCCAAAACACTTAAATAAAATGTGGTTCCTTACTGAGTTACAGGGTGTTTTATCTAAAAATTTAAAAACTGTTTTTGCTCAGCATTTTAAAACTATTGGACATGTCCTTTTCATACTTGGCAGAAATTGCGACTACTATACACCCTACTAAATTATGGTACACAAACGTTTCTAGCTAGTACCAGAGGCGTACGACAGGGGATAGTGAAGGGTTTACCCTTCTCAAATTCTACGCCACTGGAGGAATTACTATTTTAGTGCCATTTTTAGATTCTCCAATACTTTCTACGTAAATAATGTACTCTTTATTGGTAACGATAAAGTCATTAGTTTTCGAGATATTTGAAGTTAAATATGAAACGGCACAGTTATTTTGATTATTTATGACATGACTCATATATGATTAAAATTTAAAAATTATTTGTAGCCAGTACTTTAAAAGTATTTGGCCTATCCTTATCATACTTGGCAGAAAGTGTACGTACTGTATACCCTACGAAATTAAGATACATAAACGTTTCTAGCTACTACCAGAGGCGTACGACAGGGGATAGTGGCTGGTTGACCCTTCCCAAATTCTACGCCACTGATGAAATTGCTATTTTACTGTAATTTTTTGATTTTCCAATACTTTTTACGTAAATAATATACTCTTCATTCATAACGATAAAATGATTAGTTTTCGAGATATTTGAAATTAAAAATGAAGCGAGTCACTACATTAATCAAAATAACCGTGTCGTTTCATTTTTAACTTCAAAGATCTCGAAAACTAATGACTTTATCGTTACGAATGAAGAGGATATTATTTTCATAGAAAATATTGAAGAATCCAAAAATTAAACTAAAATAGCAATTTCGTCAGTGGCGTAGAATTTGGAAAGGGTCAACCATTCACTTTCCCCCGTCGTACGCCTCTGGAAAAAGCCAGAAACATTTTTTTAACATAATTTATTAGTTTGTACAGCACCTATAATACTTCCCGCCAAGTATTAAAAGGATACGTCGAATAGTTTTAAAATGCTGAGCAAAAATAGTTTTTAAATTTTTAGATAAAACACCCTGTAACTCAGTAAGGAACCACATTTTATTTAAGTGTTTTAGGTTAAATCTTCGTATTTTGTGCTAAGGTTTCTCCAGTTACTATATGGACAATTATTAATGAAACACCCTGTATAATAGAGATCAATCATCCTAAAGGTATACTCCAGGGAAATAAGTAAGAAATAGACCATGTTCGGGACACTAAATATCCAGGTAGCTGACAACTTTTTTAGTTATTGCAGACCTATAGGATGAAAACCTATTTGTTTCCTGCCTAGAGTCCGCCTCCGTTTTTTATTTATTAACAATTTGGTGCAACAAACGCAATTTTTTCGATTTTTTGCACTCCATTAAAAAACTAAATAGTTGACATAAAATTACAAAATTGAATTTTTTAGAACATTTAAAAACCTTCAAAATGCCGATTTTTGAAAGTTAAAAAGTTAATTTGTTGCTTCGCAAACTGCAAAATAAGTGACAATAATTATTTGTTAATAACTTTTACTAAAACTAACTTAGAACTTTAGTGTTTCACTTAAAGTTGGGTACTAGGGTACTCAACAAACCTCAAAACTTTAAGGGGTAATTTTACATGAGAAAATAATGACAGTTTGCTTTATAATCATATGTCCGCAAACGCTTCGTTTGCGAGATACGGGATGTTCAATTTTTTTTTACAAACTGACGATTTATTTATTGCTTTAAAACCAGTTGAGATATGCAAATCAAATTTGGTGGGTTTTAAGACGTAGTTATTGCACATTTTTTGACATACAATTATTCACCATTGGCGTGGATACGGGTAATATGATCGGTCATAATACCCGTTTGCGCGCCAATGGTGAATATTAAATTCTTAATTGTATGTCGAAAAATGTGCAATAACTACGTCTTAAAACCCACCAAATTTGATTTGCATATCTCAACTGGTTTTAAAGCAATAAATAAATCGTCAGTTTGTAAAAAAATTGAACATCCCGTATCCCGGAAACGAAGCGTTTGTGGACGTATGATTATAAATCAAACTGTCATTATTTTCTCATGTAAAATTACCCCTTAAAGTTTGTCGCACTTATTTAGAAACACCCTGTACTGATGACGAAAATGGCCAGTTGTTAAACTACCTAACTTTTTTTATTATCTAACATAAGCGAATGAATCTAAGAACAGAATGTTACGAAAACCTGAGGCTATAGTTGGGTTTTAATTTTAGTATTTTATAAATGCTAGAATAGTCCACAGGGTGATGCGAACTTTGAGAAAAAAACACAGTTTGATTCGTACACCCAGTACACAATGACAGTTTACCTGTCTAGCAACAATATTTTTACAGCGATATTGTTAATGAGTAAGGCTATAACATGGTAAAAAAATCACTTAAATCGGACAACTGGTTTAGCAAATTCGTGACATCAAATTGACCAAATTTTTAAGTGGATCGATTTTTTTGCACCCGATTGTATTAAGCTGAGGGGGGTACTATTATTGTACAAGTCTTGAAATTCCATAAACAAGGGATTTATAATACCTGTTTTATGAAATGATACCTTCTACATAATTTGACAAACCAAACAATAGCATCCTGCTGAACTGTGTACCTATACGATGTGTGTAACTACTAGAAAGTAGTGTGTGTTTATTAATTGTTTTTACGCCACACAAATATAAACTACATAATATATAAAAATATCTATTTTAAATTAAATTAAAACAGTTTGTTATGCTATTATGTGACGTTTAATTAAATGTCAATATTGTGTGCATTAAAAAATGATTTTGGGCAGGTCATTTACCTTCTGATTTTCTGCTGCTGCGTAGCACAAACCAGACGCTGTCCATGCTATTTTTAAAGTTGAAAGTGTGCGATCACAAAAAGTAAACATATTAGAAATTTTTAATCACCGTAATTTACTAACAAGATCCTCCGTCGAAAGTTAACGCTACGTTTAACAGCTAACCGAATCAGCAAGCATGTTTCAATATTGCATGAAACGAAACGCCATCATCAGCCACAAGCCCCCAAAATGAATACACACTCCTGTCATTTGAAAAGACACAAAGTAGTCGCAGCTAGGATGCAAAAAACCTTTTAAAAACATTCCCTTTGACTGATCCGATTCTGCCGAATCCCTGTAGTATAGTATACAAATGCAGTGAACACAAGGTTCAGGACCGGATTCAATAAGTATAGGAGATACATCGGAATAATAACAATTATTATTTTGGAGTAAAAAACTTTTTGGTAGCAAAAATCGAGACATATTTGCTTAAAATTAAATAAATTCTACAGATTTGTATGATCCCCATGCAAAGTATTAAGATCTGAGAATATATCGCAAAGGTTGAAAGAGTGTAGGCATATGTTACCGGCCAAACCTGATTTCAGGACAGGCCAAACTAGTTTGTCCTAAGCGCGTTAGGATAAACCATAAACCAGTTTATCCAATCGCGCGTAGGCCAAACTAGTTTGTCTTAGGTCAAACTAGTTTATCCTGATATAAATACACACACTTCAGGCCAAACTAGTTTATCCTAATATAAATACACGCACTTCAGGATAAACTAGTACGGACTAGTCTAAACCAATTTAGCCGAGTCAAAAGTAATTTAGCGAACATGTAAGGACTTATACATGCGGGGAATTCCCAAATCACGTCCAAACGGGGATGGCAAAAAAAATTAAACGTCGATATATTGTATCATATGATACATCGAATGAAGATGCTACATGCTATAAATCAATATATTCTTGTATAATTAAATAATATAAAAAATAATAAATAAAAGGATGAGGTTTTCTCCAAAAATTAAAAGAAAAGATACACTTACGAATAAAATCGAGTACGAATTAATATTGTTTTCACCAATTTTGAAAAAATGTGAAAACGTTGAATTATCCACGTCCGTCCATCTGTCTGTCTGTCCGTGAACTCAACTCCTCCGTCATTATACCAGATAGAATGATAAATGAGGTGTCAAATGAAAGCTTATAATCCAAGCATGGTACTAAAGGTGAGAAATTTGACCCAGGCTGTCTGTCCGTCCAGCCGCGAATATAACTCATCCGTCACTATACCAGGTAGATTGACAAATGAGCTGTCAAATGAAAGCTTATAACATAGCACTCTATTCTCCCAGTCGCCATCTCTGAGGTCTCTATCTTTCATAGCATTTCCTATGTAAGTTTTCAATTTCACAGCAGGTCTTCCTCTCCATCTTCCTCCCCGCGGGTCCCAGTCCAGTAATTCGGCCACCTGTGCTCCGGCATTCTTTGTACATACCCATACCATTTCAGGCTCTACTTTTACTACCACAACTTTTTTGTAATTGAGCATTCTACTTCTATTCTGTTTCATATTTCCTCTGTTCTTATTCTATCCCACCTGGTGATTTGTAGACACCTTCTCATAAACTCCCAATTCAATTATTCGTATTATTGTTGTCACTGGTTACTCTTCCGCTCTTGTAGGGTAATATTCAGCACTATGTCCTGAAAAATTCTTTTTTGTTTTCTTTAGTTAGAATTTTCTTCTATATCACTCCATAGAGTGCTTTCGTGGCTTGTTTTCCCCGTACTATTTTCATTTCTAATATCTTTCATACAAGTGCCACCTCGGTTTATCATTTACCCTAAATAATTAAAAGTCTTACAACTCTTAATAGTGTCTTCTAAACTTACGTTTAAATCAGCAACCAATCTGTAATCAATTATTTTCGACTAGATTAAATTGGTTTAGACTAGGCTAAACTAGTTTATTCTGATATAAAAACATACACAACAGGATAAACTAGTTTGGTCTAGTCCAAACTAGTTTGGTCTGAAGTGCGTGTATTTATATCAGGATAAACTAGTTTGGCCTAGGCCAAACTAGTTTGTCCTAAAATCGGGTTTGGCCGGTAAAATATATAACAATGAAGACTAACGCGACTGTACACCCGTTGCTCGGAGTATTTCTGCAATTTTCCGATGTTAGACCCAGTCAAAAGCTTTACGATAGTATATGAAGCAGGTGTATATTTTCATGCTCATGTCCCATTACCGCTAACACATTGGTGGAAAAACGGAGTAGACCAAGAAAAAGTTGCTGGAAAGAGGTTATGCAAGATGTGAGACAGAGAAAACAAATAACTGAAAAACAGGCGATGTTCCGGGAAAAATGGAAATTAGTAACACAACTTTATGTAGGTCTATAGCCCAACAAAAACAACCTACTACTATCTATTATTTAAGAATGACCGATCCAACTATTCATAATCATAATACTGGTCGACTCTGAAGCACGTGGGGATTTCATTCCCCTCTCTTTCTTTCTATACATTTCTTGCTTTGATAGTTTCCATAGTTTAATAGTTGTTTGTTACATGCTCTGTCCATCACATCTTTAGGATTCTTCTATATATCCATAATTCGAATACTACTACAATTCCGTAGAATGGAGCTGAGGAAGTGTAGTACCTTACCACCTTACCAGCCTACCCCCAAGTGCAGTCAGGTCTCTTGTACAAAGAGCTGTTCCGCGATGCGGCAAGCAAAATCAAGATAGTTATGATGGTCGCCAAGATTCAGTAACGGCACCGTAAGAAGAAGTGGTAACGAAGATTAATTTTATGTTGAATATGGATTTGGCTTTCACCTGAAACCACCTACATTAAATGCTAAAAACTGATGACACTTTCTCGAATGATATTAGTATCATTTCGGACTAGACAAGTGCCATATCTAAATAAAATCAGAGAAAATGTTCAGCTCGTAGAATATGGATAAATGATATGCACAAAAAATTATGTGTGAATATCAAGCAATGAAAGCCAAAAAAACCTCAGGGTTCATTCGAAAGTAAGCTACATCGTTTATAGAGCCTGGGATAAAAAACATTGTTCAAAAAAGCAATTGACGCCTGCACCATTTGATTTGATTCTTAATGGATAGCACCAAAGTAAGCTTTGAATCCGTCTCTGATTATGTTTCGATATGAAGAGGGGTTATTTCTGTGACGCAAGTGGCCGCGTCTGTCTTGTTTAATTGATGAATGCGTATACAAGAGGGCTTCTGCCTCTGGAATTAACCAACCATGTACCGCTGTTGAAAAGCCCCGTAATACCCTCAGTACAGGTTATGTACTCGCGTATTTTGAATGAATCCTAATAACAACTGCCTACATTACTAATAATTTTTTGAATTAACAATACATGGATGAATAAATCCATCTGAGTACAATTCATTAAAATCTTTCAATCTGAATTTATAATTTGATGTTTTTTCTGAAAAGAGAATGTTTACGTTTATACCATAACGAGCAGTGGATGAAAACTATGTGCGTCATATGTAACAAAGTCACAGTACCAGTGACTAGTCCTGTCGCCAGGGGGGGGGGTACAACGGCCTCCTGTATTCAGATGGACTTACCCAAGTTTTTATTATGTATTTTGGCCCGTAGAACACGAATTTTTTGGGTAACAGTTGATCCGGATGTCGATAAGATTGTTATAAACAAAGAAGTTGAGGAATTACATAACAGCGATTTCTCGCAAAACAAAACATGTTTTTGTATTTTTTGGGCCATTCTAACCAAAAAATGTTCCTACAAGTTTTTTCGTAGGATGCATAGTTTTCGAGATAAACGCGGTGGAACTTTCAAAAAATCGTAAAATTGCAATTTTTGAACCCGAATAACTTTTGATTAAAAAATAAAATAGCAATTCTGCTTACCGCATTTGAAAGTTCAAGTCAAATTCTATCGGTTTCGAATATATACATTGCTAAAAATGTATGTGTTTATTGCTAAAAAAAGCTATAAACACATAGTGTTTCCCGTGCCTAATACATGCGTTTACATGCATGCTACGTAGAAATAGCCTCGCTTGCACTTGTACCTACTCTACCTACTCGTTCGATTTTAAATGAGAAATCATTGAAAACATCACTCCAGCACTAGGTGTTTATACTTTTGTTTAACAATAAAATAATAAATTTTTAGCAATGCAAATAACTAACACCGATATACTTTGACTTGAACTTTCAAATGCGGTAAGCAGAATTGCTATTTTATTTTTTAATCAAGTTATTAGGGTACAAAAATTGCAATTTTTCGATTTTTTGAAAGTTCCACCGCGTTTATCTCGAAAACTATGCATCCTACGAAAAAATTTTTAGGAACACTTTTTGGTTAGAATGGCCCAAAAAATACAAAAACATGTTTTGTTTTGCGAGAAATCGCTGTTATGTAATTCCTCAACTTCTTTGTTTATAACAATCTTATCGACATCCGGATCAACTGTTACCCAAAAAATTCGTGTTCTACGGGTCAAAATACATAAAAAAACTTGAGTAAGTCCATCTGAATACAGGAGGCCGTTGTACCCCCCCTGGCGACAGGACTAGACCCTCTACTCTTTTCACGTCATCGATCCATCTAGTGGGTGGGGGGCGTTCAAGTATTACGAAACGCAATTTTTGAAAATTTTTGACTCCCCTACCCGCTATGTAACGCACCATAACGATTTTCTGTACTCCCCCCCTAGCTAAACGTTACGTAACACCCAAGTGGCCATTTGAACCTATGTAAATGGAACAATTATGTTGCGAAAAGTAGAGGAACGTCCATAAAATAACTTTTTTACATAAATTTTAACGTTACATAAATACATGTTACAGTTTTTACCGCCGTAACGTTTTACAAGACCCCCTCCCCCAAGCTGCGTTACGTAATACTTGACGCCCACTGGTCGTCATCAACTTCTTTTATTGTTTCTTGACCTCCATTCCATGATTTATCTTGTCCGCTGTCTATTCTGTGTTCTAGCTAAGTGCACTGCCCATTTCCACTTATCGTTGTATTCTTGCGGTGACGTATTGAATGCCTTATCTGTGCCTGCTTTGTTGGTTTGTTATGTGGTCTCGAAGACTCAGGCCCAGCATTGCACGTTCCATGGTTGGTTGTGTAACTCGTGAGTTTATTTGCGGATTTTTGCGTCATGTTAAAGTCTCTGCCTCATAAGTTTATACGGACAAAACACATTGGTTCTAAACACATTATCTCCTTCTTTTAATGTGTCCATAAAGAGTCCATCATCACAAGCCGATCTATGGTTCTTCATTGCCTTTGAAGGCTCCTCTTACTTCTGACACTTTAATGGGTAAAAGTAGTTCAGATCCCTGATTTATGAGAGTCCTTACTCGTATCGGAAAATTGTCTTGAGGTCTTTGTCTGGTATCGTAAGTCTTTAGAAAATTCGCTAGTTATTTTCAGAATGTCTTGTTTATCTGTTGTTGCCTTTCCGTCTCAGCTTGTATATTTCTTTTTTTATGTGAATTCTATTTTTTATTATTTTTAAACCTATGTTGTCTACTACTGTTTGGTTAATTACATTAACATTATATCTTACATCATTACTATAATATTATAGTTTACAAAAAATAAATCACACATTTTAATACCAATACCGATAGTAAAATTTTGGGTCTTTCATATAACTTATATCTTTACGTGACTGGGACGGTCAACTAAGGTCTTGCTTGAGGTTACCTAGGCGAAAGCTGTTGCTGATCAGTAAAAACTTACACAAGCGTCACGTAACAAATTGTTACGCGACAAAATATAGAATTCAGTTATGTTTTATTAGTGGAGTCACTGAAGGTTTTCACTTCCGATTTCGTTGAACCTCCATCGATTTTCATGAAAATTGGTGAGTAATTAGAGGATACCTCAAGGAACAAAGGTGACATAATGCCAACTTGCGCTATTCCCTGGGGTGGATGCCACCCCTTCTCGGGGATGAAAATTATTTTATTAAAAATAATACCATAAATCGATCGAGGGACAAATTATAAGCAAAATTTGTTATATCAAGTTATAAATATAAATCAACACTTTTTGAGTTATTAAAGACCAAAGATTTTATTTTTTCGTAAAAATGCATGTTTTAAATCTATTTTTCACGTATAACTCAAAAACTATAAGCTTTTACAAAATAGTTATTATTACTGAAATTGATGGTAATAAAAAACTGAATACATTCCTCACTTAAAGAACTAAACTAATGTTAGTTCAAAGTGAGTTATTGACAATTAAATGTGTATTTTTTTCGACGAGTACTTTAAATCTAAGTATTCAAGCTTAAATAACGGGAAAACGATGCAATGTGTAAAATATACCTGCTAATCATTTGTCAACGTACTTCGAAATACCTATTGAATGAGCTTCAGAACAAATTAATAGCGTCAAAATTAAGGATGCTATGATGAAAATAAAAGAACCCTTTCGAATTTTTTAGGAGAAAAAGTGAAAAATAAAACATACGCCATTTCCACAAAAATTAAAATTTATAATAATCCTTACAATAACTTCTTTATATTAGCATAAGAATGAATAATTTTGACCGGTTTAGAATGCATATTTTTGAAAAAAAGATATAATTTAAGAAAATCAATTTTTAAAATTATTGTAATTTTCATATTCTTTTGATAACAACTTCAAAAATACTCAATATACGTAAAAAATTACACATACCCAAATTTTAGTTTATTTTGTGTCAAATATTTTACCTGTTTTACTATTTCCATAGGGTAATAAATAACCGAGGTAGAAACGTTTAAATCTTAAATTTGGCTGTGAAAACCATGCAACCGGGGCCATTTAACCTTTTATTTTAAAAAAAGTGAGAGGTCTAAAAGATTAAATTCAACGTGGTTAAATAGCCCTTGGAATTAACTTCCAAGCTGTTTTTAGATAAACCTGATATCTTAAAAATAAACGGAGTTATTAAAAAAAAAACAACATTTTTTGAAAAACTTAAAAAAAAAATAAATTTTTAAAAAGTTTTGGTGCATAAATTTTAATGCTATCAAGATGTTCGGGTGCTCATTTAATAGATATTTTTAAGTACTTTGACAAATGTTAAATAAGTTTATATTAGAAAATGCATCATTTTCCCGTTATTTCAGCTTGAATACTTAGATTTTTTTACTCGCCGAAAAAAATATATATTCAATTACCTATAACTCACTTTCAGTTAAAACTAAAAGGTTTTTCTAGTAAATTATTTATTTCATTTTTTATTAGCTGCAATTTTAGTAATATTAATTTTTTTGCAGAAACTTATAGTTTTTGAGTTATTGATGAAAAATCGGTCAAAAACATGCATTTTTCTCAAGAAAAATTAAAATCTTTGATCTTCAATAACTCAAAAAGTTTTGATTTATTTTAATAACTTTATATAACAAATTTTGCTTAGAATCCAGGGGTGGAAGGGGTGGAATCCACCCCCAGGGTAAAAGCGCAAGTTGACACCATGTCACCTTTGTTCCTTGAGATATCCTCTAACCACTCACCAATTTTCATGCAAATCTATGGAGGTTCAACGAAATCGGAGGTTATAGCTCATATCCACCTCCAGTGACTGCACTATATGAACTTTTTTAATTAACTTTAAAAACAGGAAACCTCGACGCTTGAAAGCAAAAACAAGATAATCAAAACTTTTACTCGGGTCACATATTGTCATCTCATCCTCACCTATGTGTATCATGTGCCATTATGATGACATCATGTAACAGACAATGAATACCAATTATACGAAGGTGTTGCATAAATGCAAATGTTGGCCAGTTTAACAAAAACTCTTTATTATTAAACAAGTTCAATTGCACATACGCAATATTTTAATTTCGAAGATATTAAATACAAAATAGTATATTAAATTATAAGTGGATAATGAGGTCTTTAAAACACGCGCGATCACGACGACGCAGTCCGAGTGCTCGAAATAGAGCAAGTGTTTTAAAGACTAGTTATCCACGAATACTTTACGCTACTTTTTTTACTGGTACAGTTTGAAATCATGTATTTTATGTTATATGTACAAAAAATTGAAATAAGAGCTAATAATGTAAAATCGTTGAACTTGTGATGTACACCAATATACACGGGCGTCCATATAAAAACTTTCAGGGGGGGCAGACGTGAAGATGTTGCACTTTATATTTTGTATGCTTTGGATAACCATATATAATTTAAAGCACCCGAAAAGCCAGGGGGCCTATGGGTGCCCATGTCAGTATACCTTTCGTTGCTATGTAAATGAAAAAAACAAAAATTAATTTGCAATCTGCCACATAAGATTAATTGTTATTACTGGTTGTATTTTGCTTAAAAATGACTGCTAACATTGATTAGTATTGATTACTTAAATAGTAAAGCAGAATCGCGGTTAATACCGCAAAAATCGGAAGACGCTCATAAAAAAGAATACGACAAGTCCATTAAATGCATGTAAGGTAACAGATAGAGATGAACGAGTTATGTTTAATTACCTTCAGAAAATGTCGGAACAGTTCAAAGTACAAGCTGTCGACTAATGTGGGCTATCCATTCGAAATACCAACTGTACTTTTCACATTCATTTAAAAGATTTAGTCCATGTGGTGAGACCGCTCCCGTCTGAAAAAATTGCTGATTCGGTTTCTTTGTGGATTCCTATTCAAAAATGTCCCCTTTAAACAAATCTGAAGGCTGCCGGGCGGAGTTTTTGGGCAGAAATTGTTTAAACAATTTTTTTAACAAATACAAAAGATCACGTTTTTTTGCTCTGAAATATATATTTTTAGATTTTTTGGGTCATTCTAAACAAGAAAGGTATCTTTTAATTTTTCTCAAAAATTGATAATTTTCGAGTTATAAGCGATTTAAAATCTGAAAAATGCGAAAATACGCATTTTCGAGGCTTAAAAACTCATATTCAAAGTAGTATTTTTGAGGTTACCAGATACTAAATTTGAAGGTTAAACATTCATCTTCAAGATTCTGAAGAGTGATCGCGTCTAACTTTAATTTATACTGTTGTTTTTTAATTGTTAAATATGCATGTTTATCCGATGTTTTTGTCGGTGCGGCGGGCTCTATTTCAAAAATCTCCTATTTTCCTCCGAAAAAAAATTTTTCTAGATTATTTGGGATATTCTAAATAAAATAAGTTTCTTGACATTTTTCTCAAAAGTTAATAGTTTTAAAGTTATAAGCGATTTAAAATCCGAAAAATGACAAAAAACGTATTTTCGGCTTTTAAATCGCTTATAACTTTAAAACTATTAACTTTTGAGAAAATCTCAAGAAACTTTTTTTATTTAGAATGTCCCAAAGAATCTATAAAAAATATTTTTCGGCGGAAAATAGGAGATTTTTGGAATAGAGCGCGCCGCACCGGCAAAAAAATCGGATGGACATGCATACTTAACAATTAAAAATCAACGATTTAAATTAAGGTTAGACGCGATCACTCTTCAGAATCTTGAAGCTGAATGTTTAAACTTCAATTTAAGTATATGGCAACTTCAAAAATACTAATTTAAATATAAGTTTTTAAGCCTCGAAAATTTACAAGATACCTTTCTTGTTTAGAATGAGCCACAAAACTTAAAAATATATGTTATGGATAAAGACTGGATTATATGCAAAATGCATATGCATATATATGCTGCATATTTCTCATGTTTTTCATAAATGCATATGCCTTGCATATTTGGAGATTTAAGAGCATATAAATGCATATTTTGATGGGAATTTACTCTACCCCATTTAAAAATAAGGTATATATTAGTAACATCAACATCCATTAAAATAAAATGTGAAAGTAAATATTTTGCTGTTAAGCTCCTTTGTTGTTGTACCCATAAACATAATGGGCGTTATTTATAGCTGCAGGTATCATTATCCGGATATTTAAGATTTATAGACTTCTCAGAATTTACAAATTACCTAAGTAAATACCGATTATATTTTGAATAACATTACAAATATTACCTGTACTTTCTGCTGGTGTCGGCCAACTATGAATTATTCTGGGAAAACCAACCAAAACGAAATTTTAAGCATTTTAAGGGTAGGATAGATTATTTTATTTTATGAATGGTTAGTCTTAAATCAATCGCCGATTATTCAACTTTTGTGATTGCAAGTTATTGACTATACTGTGTAAAAAAATCATTTTATTATTATTGTGAAAATGCCTAAAGTAGCAAGGGAAAAATCAAGTCTTCTCAGAAGTTGGATTGGAAGTAACAATCATCTAAAAGTTATCGACAGTGAAAGTATGTTTTGCACCATTTGTGATAAAAAGGTAAGTTCTCCACTTCAATAGATTTTTAAACTTATCAAACTTCTTTGCACATCTATGTGTCTGTCTATTCTAAAATGACAAACCGTCCCATTTCTTCAAAAACTGTTTTTTAAAGTTCGCAACGGTTTGGCTTATACAGAGCGAGGTGTTGAGAGTGGCCCACCCTGTATACTACGGTACACTGACTGTACTTTATTGTTTGACGATTTCAATTTCACTTTGAGAAATAAAAAAAAATTGGGGGAGGTTTAATAAGTTTGATCATTTTAATGTAGGTATCTATTTACGAAAACATCTAAAACATCATTATCATTATATTCCAGATTCCATGTCAAAAGAAATTCCAAGTAGTTCAACACATAAAAACTTCACTTCACCAAACTAAGCTATCAAAAAATGATAATAAACCTCGCCAGCAGATTCTACAGAACAGTTTGCAGATTCAGAATACGTCAGTTGGGCAAGAAACCTTTGCAAAGGATTTATGCCATTTTTTTTTGAACTGCAATATCCCTCTGCACAAGTTAGAACATAAATCGTGTCAAAACTTTTTAAAAACTTATTGCAAGATTAAAGATAAACCAGCTCAAATACCAAGTTCTTCAACTCTTCGGAAAAAATATGTCAGTGCATGTTACAAAGATGTGATGACGAGTATTAAAAATCAGTTAAAAGCCGAATATCTTTGGATTTCCGTCGACGAAACAACGGATACAAAGGGTCGACAAATTGCGAATCTAATTGTTGGAGTTCTTAACGACTCTGGCGATTTTAAAAACTCATACTTAATTAGTGTAAAATGTTTGGAAAAAACAAACTATGCTACAATAGCTAGATTTGTTAACGAATCCCTAACAAATTTTTTTTTACCTGATCAAGTACCATTTGAAAAAATATTATTAATGCTTAGTGATGCCGCCTCATATATGATGAAAGCTGCATCCAATCTTAAAATCTTTTTCCCTAATTTAATTCACTGTACATGTTTGGCGCACGGCCTAAACAGAGTTGCAGAGAAAGTTAGAATTGAATTTCCCAATGTAAACACCTTAATAAATAATGTAAAAAAAGTATTTCTGAAAGCACCACTACGTGTACAGGTATATAGGGAGATGCTTCCCGATATTCCTTTACCACCAGAACCAGTATTAACCAGATGGGGAACTTGGCTTAAAAGTGCTATATTTTTATCTGAACACTACGACGACATCAAAAGCGTTATTTCAAGTTTTGATCCGACTTGTACCGCTATTGATAACTGTCAAAATATTTTTAAAGAAAAGTCTATTAAAAATCAATTGTTGTATATAAAATCGAATTTCGATATCATTGAAAGTTCAATTACAAAATTAGAGGCTCAAAATTTATGTCTTCACAATAGTATGTCTATTGTTGATTCGGTTAAACAGAAAATAACAAATCTGAATGGGGAAATTGGAGTAAAAATTAAAGATAAACTTGATGACGTTTTAAACAAAAATGAGGGTTTCACTTTATTGCGTTCAATAAATAATATAATCAATTTTGGAAACTTCGATGAAAATATTAATATGGATCCGTCTCTAATAGCAAAGTTTAAATATGCCCCAATTACATCTTGTGACGTTGAGAGATCTTTTTCTGCCTATAAACAAATATTAACAGATAGAAGACATAATATTAGTTTAGAAAATATGAATCAATATATGATTATTTATTGTAACAATAAAAATATGTAAATTTGTTTTATTGTACTCTTTTTATAATATTAGTTTAGAAAATATGAATCAATATTGTAACAATAAAAATATGTACATTTATTTTATTGTACTCTTATTTATCTTGTGGTCAAAATAAAATATTTTGCCGTTTTATTTGTCACAAAACCTGAAGTTAAAAAAATATATTAAGAAATAATAATACAATTTGGTTTAAATTCAAACCTATTTATTTATTTTTATTATTTTTTATTTATTTATGTATTTAACGTAAACCATAAAATTATTCATATAAAAATAAGTGCATATATAAATGCATATTTGCATGTTAATTGTGCATATTCAGCTTGTTTTAAAATGCATATTGCATGCATATTTTAGACATTTTTTAGTGCATATTTTCCAGTCTCTAGTTATGGAGCAAAAAAACGTGATCTTTTGTATTTGTTTAAAAAAATTGTTAAAACAATTTCTGCCCAAAAATTCCGCCCGGTACCCTTCATATTTGTTTAAAGGGGACATTTTTGAATAGGAATCCACAAATAAACCGAATCAGAAATTTTTCCAGGCGGGAGCGGTCTCACCACATGGACTAATTAAGGTTTTCAAATATTTGAATAAAGCTTTTGAAACATTTGTTAGTAATATTTTATTCATATTTTGTTTATTTGACGTTACAAGGTAATTATGTACTCCTGTCAGGTCAGATCAATATTTAAAACTCTTGATGTTGCCATGGACTCGCGTTTTTTAAAGATGAATTTAAACACGATGAGACGTACTTTAAATAAGCAAATAGGGTACCAATAAAAAAATATATAAAACATTAAAAACTCGCTAAAGGCTATTATAGCGGGATAAGATGGTCAAAATTGCACCAGGCTCGATTCAGTTTTGGGTTTAGCCATTCGAAAATATATAATTGAAAACTCACTCAGTCAAATTTTCAAGTCCCTAGGTGCTCCGGGGGGTCAGCTATGGAAAAAAACGTGTTTTTTTGAAAACATTTTTTTCCAGACGCTGTATTGCTGCAAAAAATCTGAAAAAATTAGTGAATACGTATCTTAACAACACAAATCTGCCTGATTTTTTTGAGAATTTTAGCTTCCAAATTGAGCGCAGAAAAAATTTTTGAAATTTTCAAAAATTTTTTAGGTTATGTTGTAGATTTTTCGCCAACTTTAAAATATTGTTATTTTGTGTACCTTTTTCCATTCTTTCGAATGGAATAGGCATCATTATCATTTTCGACGTGGAAAATACCTAAAAATCGAAAAAACTGTTTTTTTGCATTTTCTGAATTTTTTTACTCATAAACTCAACAACATACAGCTAAATTAATCATCATTTACATTTTTATATGTATTGTTACATTTACAATCAAAATCAGCTATTAGAACTTATTTTTTTCCTACAGCATGCTCAAAAACCCCGTTTTTAGGCGTTTTTACTAAATATCCTCAGAAATCAGTAAAAAAAAATAATTATTTTAACGTTTAAAAAATTAAAATTTTGTTGTTCTCGATAGAATGTAATACAATTAATACTTAAATAAATTATTTTTTTGTTTTGCACGATTGTTTGAATTTCATATATAATAATATCGTCCCATTAAGGGTACCCTGCCATAGGCTTATAAAAAAATCAATAAATTAATTTTTTAACGTTTTAACGTTTAAAAAATAAAAATTTTGTAGTATTCGATGAAAAATGTTGCCCCTTTATAAAAATGCTTGTTGCGGTTGTGATTTTCAAAGCGCGCTAAGGTTAAAAAAAGCTCGGCACTTTGGTGCCGTACGCAAGGAAGCGCTTCTAGCCACGTTTTTGGAAAAAAAACTCAGGATAAACCTGTCCTCAAGTACCCGCCGTAGAAGCCGCTAACTACTTACGTAATAAAAATAATAAAATAAGAAAATCTACGGTTTCGTTTTGATTAAAAAATAACAGGATCCCCACGAGCTAGGTGCTTTGGAAAAAACGTGTTTTTTGAAAAAAATTATTTTTAGACGCTGTATTGCTGCAAAATTTTTGAAAAAATTAATGAAGGCGTATCTTAACAATACAAAGCAGCCTGATTTTTTTCAGATTTTTAGCTTCAAATTTGAGCACAGGAAATTTTTTTGAAATTTTCAAAAAAAATTTAGGTTTTGTTGGAAATTTTTCGCCAACTTTAAAATATTGTTATTTTGTGAATTTTTTTCCATTCTTTCGAATGGAATAGGCATCATTATCATTTTCGACGTGGAAAATACCTAAAAATCGAAAAAACTGTTTTTTTTTGCTTTTTCTAAAGTTTTAACTCATAACCTCAACAACATACAGCTAAATTAATCATCATTTACCTTTTTGTATGTATTTTTATCTTTACCATCAAAATCAGCTAATAAAACTTACTTTTTTTTACTAAAGAGGCTCAAAAATCAGTCAAAAAATAATTTTTTCAACGTTTAAAAAATTAAAATTTTGTTGTTATCGATAGAATGTAATACAATTAATACTTAAATAAGTGATTTATTTGCACGATTATTTGAATTTCATATATAATAATATCGTCCCATTAAGGGTATCCTGCCATAGGCTTATAAAAAAATCAATAAATTAATTTTTTTAACTTTTAAAAAATAAAATTTTTGTAGTGTTCGATAGAAAAAAACCACTCCTCAAGTACTGCCGTCCAAGTCACTAACTACTTACGTAATAAAAATCGTTTTATTAAATTAATGAGGAATTATTATATAAATAAATTACTAAATTATTTGAATTATTTAATTGCTTAAATAGTGCAACCTAAAGAGTGCAGTATTTAAAGGGATTAATAAATTAATTATTAAAAAGTTACTACGTACTCATGAAATTACAAAATTCAAATTCAAATTAATATGCAGTATGATGCAAAGGAAAGGAATAAATTCGTGATTTATTAAACTGTCGAGTCTAAGGAAAAATCCCGAAAGAGGTCGATTTTTTAATTGTGATTTTTTGGCATATATATATATATATATATATATATATATATATATATATATATATATATATATATATATATATATATATATATAAACAAATGAAATAGAGAATGCGGAAAAATCCCCTTACGAACAATTCACACATCCACTACTTCGGATGGTCGTCCAAACCAGTACCTGTGGATCTTTTGATCACTGAGTGTGTTTCAAAGATCTACATCTTTTGTTTTATATATATATATATATATATATATATATATAAAAATAAATAAGCAAAATCATTGGCTAATACTCGTAAAGTGAATGTGAATTTAGTTGGAAATATATAAAATGATGAAGGGTCATCATTCCATACATTTCTGTTACACCGGTGTTTCGGTAATTACGAGTATTAGCCAATGATTTTGCTTATTTATTTTTATATTTGTACTCGATTATCCAACATCATTTTATATATATATATATATATATATATATATATATATATATATATATATATATCATACTAGTAGTGACGTTATCCATCTGGGCGTGATGACGTAATCGATGAATTTTTTAATGAGAATTACGGTTATTTGAAAAACCATAGTAGTAAAGAACTTTGGTTTGTAAAATGGTATAAAATTTTATTAAAAAACTTTTAAAAAAGTCATCCAAGAACATTCAGAACGTTTTCGATCTAGTCAAATCATCTTTAGTGACATTCTGTGTAGTAATTGAAACTAGCCCACTAGTTGATATATAATATATTCTTTAAAATTACATAATTTTATTAAAATAAAAATTTTATTAAAATTATACTTTGGGAATGACAAGTCAAGACGAGTGACACAGACCGAATTCCGTCTTGACCTCGAACTCGTTGTGACAAGTACCCCTTCAGTTTTTCGAGCAGGGAAGCCATGCTGCTTTTGAGCTTTATTAAAATCCATTAATATCGACATTGTGTCGCATTTCAAAAGTATAATTTTAATGTTGTTCTGAAGCTATTTCCTTGTGGCATTTTTATGATTAAACTATTTATATGGGAAATTCTAATAAATAATTATGTAATTTTGAATGACACTGAAGATGATCTGACTAGATAGAAAATGTTCTGATGTTTTTCTATAATCTATTTGGATGACATTTTTAAAAGTTTTTTAATAGAATTTTATACCATTATACAAACCGAAGTTTTTTATTTCTGTGTAAGTTTTTTAACTATGGTACACAACTAATTACTGGGACTTTACTATAATTTGGTTATTCGAAAGGTTATTCAATTCTCTATTCAGTAGTATAAACATTACCATTATTAGAAAGGACTAAGTTTTCAATCTAATAGCACATAAAATAACATCAAAAATATTACTCTACATCCCACCAGATTGAAATCAATGGAAACATTACCTTTATTATTTATACAGAGTGACCAATTTTTTTTTAAATAAATTAATTTACAAAAAAAATAATGTATGTAATTTATTTAATTCAAAATATATTTTACTTTCAGAAAAGGGAAAAAAATGTTTATTAGAAAAATAAACATTGCTTTTCGCTTAAATAAAATGTTCAAACTTCCAAGAGGCAGGTGGCTGACAGGAGCTGGCTTGAACATTGAATTTAAGTGAAAAGCAATGTTTATATCTCAAACATTTTCTTCTGTTTTCTAACAGCAGTAAAATATATTTTGAAGTAAATACATTACTTAAATTCTTCTTTTTATGTCAATTAATTTAATTCAATTTGTTTTGGTCACCCTGTATAAATAATTGTGTTAGTGTTTATATTAATGAATAGAGAACTGAATATCCTTTCAAATAAGTTGCCACACGACCCATATTCTCATTTAAAAAAATCATTGATTACGTTATCACGCCCAGATGGCTGACGTCACTTGCATCACACTCGACCCGTTTCGGGATTTTTCCGAAAGTCGCCAGTTTACGAAATAACGAATTTATTCCTTTCTTTGCACCATGCTGTATATTAATTTGAATTTTGTAATTTCATGATTGTGTAGTAACTTTTTAATAATTAATTAATTAATTAATCCCTTTAAACACTCTGCACTCTTTAGGTTGCACTATTTAATCAATTAACTAATTCAAATAATTTAATAATTATTTATTTAAATAATAATTCCTCATTAACGTTTAATACAAATATTTTTTTTATTTATTTTTTTTATTTATTTTTTAATCAAAACGAAACCGTAGATTTTCTTATTTTTTATTTTAAAAATATTTTTATTACGTAAGTAGTTAGTGGCTTTGACGGCGGGTACTTGAGGACTGGTTTATCCTGAGTTTTTTCCAAAAACGTGACTAGAAGCGCTTCCTTGCTTACGGCACCAAAGTGCCAAGCTTTTTTAACCTTAGCGCGCTTTGAAAATCACAACCGCAACAAGCATTTTTATAAAGGAGCAACATTTTTTATCGAATACTACAAAAATTTTATTTTTTTAACGTTAAAACGTTAAAAAAAATTAATTTAATAATTTTTTTTATAAGCCTATGGCAGGGTACCCTTAATGGGACGATGTTATTATATATGAAACACTCGTGCAAAACAAAAAAATAATTTATTTAAGTATTAATTGTATTACATTCTATCGAGAACAACAAAATTTTAATATTTTAAACGTTAAAAGAATTATTTTTTTTACTGATTTCTGAGGCTATTTAGTAAAAACGCCGAAAACGGGGTTTTTGAGCATGCTGTAGGAAAAAAAAATAAGTTCTAATAGCTGATTTTAATTGTAAATGTAACAATACATATAAAAATGTAAATGATGATTAATTTAGCTGTATGTTGTTGAGTTTATGAGTTAAAACTTCAGAAAATGCCAAAAAAAAAACAGTTTTTTCGATTTTTAGGTATTTTCCACGTCGAAAATGATAATGATGCCTATACCATTCGAAAGAATGGAAAAAAATACACAAAATAACAATATTTTAAAGTTGGCGAAAAATTTACAACATAACCTAAATTTTTTTTTTTAATTTCAAAAATTTTTCCTGCGCTCAATTTTGAAGCTAAAAATCTGAAAAAAATCAAGCAGCTTTGTGTTGTTAAGATACGCATTCAATAATTTTTTCAGATTTTTTGCAGCAATACAGCGTCTGGAAAAAAATGTTTTCAAAAAAACATGTTTTTTTCCATAGCGGACCCCCCGGAGCACCTAGGGACTTGAAAATTTGGCTGAGTGAGTTTTCAGTTATATATTTTCGAATGGCTAAACCCAAAACTGAATCGAGCCTGGTGCAATTTTGACCATCTTATCCCGCTATAGCCTTTACATAACATTGCTAAATATAACAATAAAAAAAGAACGCTGTACTTGCGGAGTGCCGACAGAAGTGAATACTCCTTATAGATCAGATTATATTCGATTAGATTCAATTCGTTTAGATACATTTAATTTTATTTAATTTTCTAGAATTTTATTTTATTTTCTATCATTTTATTTAATTATATTTAATTTTATTGAAGTTTATCTAATTTTATTGAATTTCATTTAATTTTACTTAGCTTTATTAATTTTATTTATTTTTTTCAATTCTATTTAATTTTATTTTATTTTAAATTAAATTAAGTTTTTTAAAAATTTAAAACTAACAGAAAATCTTTTCCCGAAAAAACCGAACAAATCAATCCCCACAGGGTTGAAGCCACCCCGAAGCCAGACAAGGATTGAAAACTCGGAATCTATATATATTTTTTTGATTTTTGAAAAACTGAACAAATACCCCTATAGGGTTGAAACCACCTCGAAGCCATCCAATAATTTCAAATTCAATATTTATATGTACTTGAAATCGCCCTGAATCCAGTCAAACAATAGATAATATTCGGGATCTGTACTTAGTTTATTAAGAAAGTTAAAACAAATATACAGGGTGTAACAAAAATACAGGTCATAAATTAAATCACCTATTCTGGGACCAAAAATAGTTCGAATGAACCTAACTTACCTTAGTACAAATATGCACATAAAAAAAGTTACGGCCCTTTGAGGTTACAAAATGAAAATCGAATTTTTTGAATATATCGAAAACTATTAGAGATTTTTTATTGAAAATGGACATGTGGCATTTTTATGGGAGGAATATCTTAACGAAAAATTATAGTGAAATATGTGCACCCCATAAAAATTTTATGGGGGATTTGTTCCCTTAAATCCCCCCAAACTTTTGTGTACGTTCCAAGTAAATTATTATTGTGATACCATTAGTTAGATTCAATATTTTTAAAACTTTTTTGGCTCTTAGTATTTTTTCGACAAGGCAGTTTTTATCGAGTTGCGGCTTCTTTTCTAATATGTTTACATAAAGATTTTATGGGGGTTTTGTTCCTTTAAACCCCCCAAATGGTTGTGTACGTTCCAATTAAACTATTACTGCGATACCATTAGTTAAACACAGTGTTTTTAAATCTTTTTTGGTTCTTTCTATTTTTTCGATAAGGCACCTTATATCGAGATGTGGCTTGTTTTTTAATATGGTTCAAAATATACCTAAAAATGTAAATCATAAATAAATTTTCCTATTATTATCAAGTCTCCATAACCGTACTTAGCAATATACAAATATGTGGTGGATTTGACAAATATGCAAAATATCTCGATAAAAACTGACTTTTCGAAAAAGTACTGAGAGGCAAAAAAATTGTTAAAACATTGTGTTTAACTAATGGTACTACAATAATAATTAAATTGGAACGTACACAAAAGTTTGGGGGGTTTAAAGGAACAAAACCCCCATAAAATTTTTATGGGGTGTCTAAGTTTCACTATAATTTTTTCTTAAGATACTACTACCATAAGAATGCCACATGTTCATCTTCAATAAAAAATCTCCAATAGTTTTCGATATATAAAAAATCGATTTTCATTTTGTAACTTCGAAGGGCTGTAACTTTTTTATGTGCACATTTGTACTAAGGTAAGTTAGGTTCAATCGAACTATTTTTGGTCCCAGAATATGTGATTAAATTTATGACCTGTATTTTTGTTACACCCTGTATATTAGATATGTATATTACCATTGTATTTTTGAATGACGCCAAATACGATTTTAGTCCCGTCAAAATTCCATACCGAGCGATAAGAAGTATTCACTTCAATAATATAAATAATATAATTCACCATGTTCCCATAGGCGATATCCGTTAACATCGGCGTTTAGCCTGTTTAATATTATTTTTAAATAATGTAAATTGAATTTTAAATTCAACCATTGTTTGGTTCTGGGGCTATTTAGCAAGTATGCACATTCACTGATGATGGACCGATAGGTCTGAAAACGTTCTGAATTGGACATTTTTATTCAATCCATTGGGATTTTTAAGTTTTAATAAATATACCAATTTACATAGAAGTGGTTTTACTTCTTGTTAGAGTTTTTTAACTATATGGTATACAGCCAACCTAGGGAACCTCCCTTTTAGAGTATAAATAATATAATTTTATCATATTTTATATTATTTATATTTGTTTATAAAATATCTATTAATCTAGCTCCGTATCACCCAAAAATATAATATAACAAGTACTTCTCGAAACGGTTGTCACGTAAAACCGCTGGGAAATTATTTTGATACGGGTTGGTAGAAATAAATTGGAGATTCATTACATGCCAAAGTTCCGATTGTCTATCTGAAATCCAGCATTAAATTTGCGGCTTCCCGAGAACCTATTTGCGTTTATCAGACCGACATCAATCCCCGAAAATTGCAAATATGCTCCTACTCAAACCGAATTTACAAACGAAGAGGACCACATTTTCGGGGTGACCCAATTCAATTAAATAAAGTAAATTCAATAAACGTCAAGATAAAGGGTAGGGAGTATGAGAAGGACGCCGACATGGATGATACATTATTTATATGTACCTCGGATGGATACAACACTGTGTCCATTTTCATAACTTTACAGGAGAGCAGTTTTAACCTTTTTTTTTAACAAAAAGTGTTATTGCCACAGCTATTTATTGAGATATGGAATCAATATTTTAATAGAGTAAGGAAAGACAGCTTTAAATTTAATTCGATACAGGGACCACCACCATCAGTTGACATGTTTCTTTTTTTTTAGATTCATCAGAATTGCCTGCGGCGGTACCCCGTCAAAATAGCCCCGTCAAAAAAGCTCCGACAAAATAGCCCCGACATAATATCCCGCACACAAAATAACTCCGACAAAATAGCCGCGGAATAATAGTCCGCCGATAAAATAGCCCCGACAAAAAACTCCCTTCAGAATTCATCATGAAATAATTCCTTAAAAATACATTTTTTCGGAAATGGTAATTATCCTCTATTCACATCTTAACTAAATCTTAACCACATTAAATAAAAATGGTCTTTTCAGAGAACTAGAGTCCTGTCTTCTCTGCCTCTTGGAAGTTGGAACATTTAATTTAAGCGAAAATCAATGTTTATTTCTGATATAAACATTTTTTTCTGTTTTCGGGCAACAGTAAAATTCATTTTAAATTAAATAAATTACATACATTATACTTTTTTTGTCAAATAATTTAAATTAAAAAAAAGTTTTTTGACACCTTGTATAAATAATTATGTAATTGTTTATATTACTAAATATAGAATTAAATAGCCATTCAAATGAGCTAGTATACGACCCCTATTCTCATTTAAAAAAAAATCATGGATTACGTCATCACGCCCAGATGGATGACGTCACTAGTATGACATATATAACAGAATATCGTAATTTAAAAATTAAAATCGATCTATTTCAGGATTTTTCCTTAACGTCGCGGGTTTACGAAATAACGAATTTAGTCCTTCCATTTGCACCATACTGTACGTCTGAATGGCCGATATGAATGAGTCAGATGAAATTAAATTATTAAAAGAATTTTTTTTACTGAGCAACAACATTTTTGTTTAATTTATTAATATATTATATTTTGACAACGACGTCCGAAGTGGAAGTCGAAACGTTAATAAAATAATATTTTTAAGTAAATTGTGGCTTATTTCTCAATTAGAATAGTAATTTAAAATGAATGGCACTCCGTTAAAAGGAAAAACTTTTTATCGAAGGTGTTTTCTAAGAGGCTGTTTTAGCCGGGGCTATTTTAGTCGGGGCTGTTTTGACCGGGGCTATTTTGTGTGCGATCTATTTTGTCGGTGTTGTTCTGAAGCTATTTCCTTATGGCATTTTTATGATTAACTATTTAGTGGGAAATAAGCCACAATTAAATTAAATTAATAAAATAAGCTATTTTGTCGGGGCTATTTTGTTTGCGGGCTATTTTGTCGAGGCTATTTTGTGTCCGAGCTATTTTGACGGGGCTTTTTTGACGGGGCTGTTTTGACCGGGCTATTTTGACGGGTCACGCCCTGAAGCGAACTAAATCTGGCTGTCTACTATAGTGTTGGAAAATTCTCGAGAATGAAAAATCGAAGAATATTCCCGAGAATATTCTCGATATGGAGAATTTTCTGAGAATGAACCTTATGACGCGCTTAGTGTACTGTGGCGTAATTGTCTTTTTACGCGGTTGACTCTACTATTTTATTTATTTATATCTTTAGGCACTAAGTTTAATTTAAATAAAGGAAGTCTTACTTATATTATTTTATTTACATCACTTATTTATTTAATAAATACAAATAACACCAACTAACACATCTAATTTATTTACAAACTCAAATTTATGATTTAATTAACTAAACATAATAATTCCGATAACTAATAAATACATTTCAATATATACGATTCGAATACATTAAATTACGCGACGCGCTTCGATCAATGAATGACTGGCCTGTGCTCGAATCTCGGTTCTATATATACTTCGGCAGCGGTCGTCTCGAACGCCGTGGATAGGAATGGTATTGTCTCGTAACGCCGAGAAGCTTCGGGAAGAAATAGGCCAATTCGTGAGCGGACTAAATAGTGTCACAGTACTCCTATTCCAGTTTTTTGAGCATATTATAGTCTATATCATTCTCGTCTTCAGCTTGAATAGCTTGGTAGAATAGCTTGCTAAAAGGTTTTTTGGGGATTAAAAAGATTAGGTAAAAAAGGAGTGTTTTTTTAATTAGCAGCTAATTTGTTTATAATAATTAAAAACGTAATTAGTCTCATTTTAAATATAAATATTTAATGTTTTATTATACAATGGAATATTGGAATACCTATATATTGTACAAAAAATTGAATTTTTTGGGATTTTATTTTTAATTTTATAAACAAATTACGTTTTTCTATAAGTTTTATCTTTAAAATAAGACTGTTTCTTAATTATTATAAACAAATTATAGACCAGGGCATTTAGCACTAAAAACACCCGAATAAATAATTTTTAAATAGAGCACCTAGAGACTTGCAGTTTTATGCATTATGTTCAGGATGACGTCAGGAAAAAAGTCTACTATTCAAAGATGGGTGGAAATGCACAATTGCAGATTGTGCATTTGACCATACCTATTTGCATACCTATTGACCAGATCATTTTTAGAACTAAAATCACCGGAATAAATTGATGTTTAAATACAGCACTTGTCGACTTTCAACTTCTTGCATTGTGTTTGAGACTACGACGTCAGGAAAAAGTCATACAATAGAAAAATGGGTGGAAAGTGCATAACATACAGTTCATAAAATGCATCCAAAAGTGCATAAACATATGAAAATCAGTATATTAACGGTCAGATTTTGTTACTCGGCGTTATCAGGACCCACTCCCGGAGTACCTGGTACCCATGGTCACTGATAAGGCACATCTTCTTGAGTTTCGAGAGGTTTCGGCACTAAATTGAAGTAATTTGTTTGCATCAATTTAGTGCCGAAAACCCTCGAAACTCCAAGTGACGCGCCTTAGCAGTAACCCTGGGCAATGGGTGCTGCGGGGGGCATCTAAACATTCCGTATATGTATTTGGAACCTAGGAGTTTTCTATTGGTTCTTTGCAGCACGCGGTCATATTTTACCAATAGGCGGCGAAGTTCCAAACGCATATACGGATTGTTATTCGGTGCCATATTCATATACAGAGTGTTAAAAATATTCGTACACCGAAAAAGATAAGTTTTTATTAGAGTCTGTTAAAAGGAGATTAATTTTAAAATACTTGTTACTGTATTATTAAATAAAAATACAACAATTATAGTACATATTTGGAATGTTATTTGGTGTAAATTCATATGCAGAATGTTAAATATTCGTAGATCAAGAAATAGGACTTTTTATTAATCAGTTAAAGAAGACTAATTTTAAAATACCTATTTTGTTAATGTATTATTAAAGAAAAATAAAACAATGATTACCTATATGGAATGTTATTTGGTGCGAAATTCATAAATGGGATGATATAGATTTGAGAGATATATTTCTTTATTTGACTAAGCTTTCGCTTTCGCTCAGAATTTTTAATGACTGGCACGTGTTGTTTAGTATGTTTAATTCTTTAATAATACAAAAAAAAACGAATAAAGTCCTTTTTAAAGGGTATATATTTAAAATCCCTAAAAAGGGCTACATCACAGTACCAGTTTTCGATTGGTTGACCAATCATCGTCAGTACATTCCTAAAATGAATATAACCTGATAAAATGATGTAAAGGTTTTAAAATTTTGACTACGGTTAGAAAAAGTTGTAGGTTATACTCACGTGACCTTACCATGCTAACCACCAAAATATAATATTACACATTTTATTTACATATATTACATAATTACAATTATTTTGGTGGTTAGCATGTAAGATCACTTGAGTATAACCTACAACTTTTTTTAACCGTAGTCAAAATTTTAAAACCTTTGCACCATTTTATAAGGTTATATTCATTTTAGGAAAGCACTGATGGTGATTGGTCAACCAATCGAAAACTAGCTCTGTGATGTAGCCCTTTTTAGAGATTTTAAATATAGACCTTTTATAAAGGACATCATTCGTTTTTTGTATTACGAGTATATGGTATACAGCCAACTACAGGAAAACCTTTTTTCCTCCTACCTCTACCGAAAGTATACTTTTCCGGACCTGATTGTAGGGAGCAAAGTTGTACTTTTCCTCCCTAGGGAGGAAAAGTAAAAGTGACGTCATGGTATTTCATTCATGAAATATAACTTATTGACGCTTTGTACAATATCTATTTTCTATTAAGTAAGTATCTATACATTTTAACGTTTATTTATAAAACATCCTGTATTTTCCAGAATAGTAAAAAACAGTAAATTGTTATTTTGATTTAACAATGTTTACATTAATAATTTGACTTATATTTGACAGTTGACAGTTATATTGTACCTACTTGTTAGTTTTAGTTTTAATAAATTTTGTTGGTTAGTTTAGTTACATAAATAAATTAAGTAAAATGAAAAATGACTTGTTATTAATTTGAGGAAGGTTGGAAAAACCATATGTTTAACATAGGAGTAAAGTGCCTTTTCCTCCCTTGTTATACAAATAGCTATTCCTTGTGGATCTTTAATAATACATTAACAATAATTTTTCTATTCTCATACTGTAATATATCAATTATGATGTCACTACCTGTATCATAATGAACTTCATTATGATACAGATTTTCATTAAGATAGAGATTTTTAACCAATAGAATCGCGATATGACATTCGCGAAAAAAGGTGACACACGCGCTGTAACCAATGGCGAGTCAAATACATACGCTTTGACAGTTCTCAATATGTAAACAAACTGTCAGACTGACAAACTACTTAATTTGTTTGCTTTACAAAATTAATAAATTCGAATATATTTTATTAATTATCATTATGAAGCTCGTACTTATAGCTATAAGAGAGAAAAGTACCGGAAATATATGAGTACACAGAAAGATTCCGATAAGGTTTTATACAAAGAAACACAAGCAAGAGTGCGGAAAAAAATCACACAGAAGAAAAACGAAACGTGGACAAAAAAATGCAATCAACTGAACGCCTATATAGGGGGGACAAGAAACACAGAGAGCTGGAAATTACTTAAAACGTTGAGAACAGATACCAAAAGGGATATAATAACACCGATTACTCTGAAAAAGTGGGATGGCTATTTCAAGCAGTTACTAGTAGAAAATAGAGAAGATTTTATTAAAAACGAAGATCACGAAAGTTTCAATGTAATTGTCAGTGGCTCACCGATTCGGTTAAGACTGGAAGAAGTACGAAATGCATGCAAATCCCTAAAAAATAGAAAAGCGTCAGGGCCTTGCGACATAGCACCAGAACTGCTCAAATACGGTAGCAACACCCTGTATGAATACCTAAGAGATCTGTTTAATAGATGTATGAATGGCGAAGTCATACCAAAAGAATGGCAATTGTCTGTAATTTCTACAATACACAAGAAAGGCAGTAAAAATATATGCGATAATTACCGGGGAATATCTGTCACAAGCACCATCAGCAGAGTTTACGGAAAAATTATCAAAAATAAAATAGAAGAAGAATACAAGGACTTAGAGGCCGAAGAGCAAGCCGGTTTCCGCGCTGGCAGATCCACCACTGACCACCTATATTGTGTAACACAGTTAATAGACAAACAAATAGCCTACAATCAAGAACTGCATTTAGTGTACATAGACTTAAAAAAAGCATACGATACTGTACCACAAAGTAAACTTTGGGAAGCCCTCGAAAAAACTAACATCAGTCTGAACCTCATTAAAGCTGTAAAAAATCTAAACCAACATAATATAGCAAAAGTTAAGCTAGGCAAGGAAATCTCGTCAGGATTTGAAGTGAATAAGGGTCTTAAACAGGGCTGCTGTCTATCGCCGACACTATTTAAAATATATTTAGAGCAAGTTTTGAAATCCTGGAAAAGGAAATGTAAGAATATGGGTATACCGCTAAATGATGATAACATGCTATACACTCTATGTTTTGCGGATGATCAGATTCTTATGGCCCAGGATTATCACGATATTGAATATATGACCCGAAAAATCATAGAAGAGTACCGGAACTGGGGTTTAGAAGTGAATACCAAGAAAACGGAATATATGTGCGTTGGAGGTATACAGCAGGATCTAGCGGTGGAAAATGAAATAACTATTAATCACTGTCAGGAATATAAATACTTGGGTCTTAAAATTACACAAGATGGAACGTTGGACAAGAATATCCAAGAAAGGTGCACACAAGGAAGGAAAGCTATCGCATTATTGAACAAAATCCTATGGGACCAAAGTATCTCCAAAGAAAATAAACGTAACATCTATAACAGCATTGTTAAGACCATTATAACATACAGCAGCGAAGTTTGGCCACTTAAAGAAAAATCCGAAAATATGCTCAGAACAACTGAAATGGACTTCTGGAGAAGATCTGCTGGTATATCAAGAATACAAAAAATCAGAAATACAAGAATATTGGAGATAATGGATGTAAAGCATACAATAATGGACGATATAAAAACAAGGCAACTAAGATGGTTTGGCCACGTACAACGTATGGAAGAAGACAGATTACCCAAGCAAGTGCTACGATGGGCACCAAAAGGACGGCGAAAAAGAGGAAGACCTAGGAAAAGCTGGATAGAAGGAATCCATAGGGAAATCAGAGAAAGAGGCTTGAACGAAGACATGTGCTACGATCGAGAGCAATGGCGATTGGGAATCGGAAGACGTCGTAGAACGTTATGAACCGATTATATATATATATATATATATATATATATATATATATATATATATATATATATATATATATATATATATATATATATATATATATATATTTATATATATATATATATATATATATATATACAAGCTCGTACTCTATACGAAACTCGCCGCTAGGCGGCTCGTTTCGTATCCCTTATACTCGCTTCATAATGACCATCATTAAATGCTCGTTGCATAATATACTATTAAAAACCAGTCTCATTTTAACTGGATTTAATAAAAATCGTCTTTTTGTCCTACGAATATTTAACATACCGTATATGAATTTCGCACCAAATATCATTCCAAATACTATAATTGTTTTATTTTTATTTAATAATACAGTAACAAGTATTTTAAAATTAATGTCCTTTTAACACTCTCTAATAAAAACTTATCTTTTTCGGTGTACGAATATTTAACATTCCTTATATGAATTTGGCACCGAATAACATTCGGTATATGTGTTTGGAACCTCGCCGCCTATTGGTTAAAATATGACCGCGTGCTGCAAAGAACCAATAGAAAACTCCTAAGTTCCAAATACATATACGGAATGTTTAGATGCCTCCGGGGGTCGGTTCTGATGACGTATTTATGTTCAGCGATCCCAAAAACTCCTAATAATAAAATCTGCCCTTAAAATATACTGATTTTGACATGTTATGCACTTTTGGATGTGTTTTATGCACTGTAAATGCAATTATGCGTTTTCACCCGTTTTTATATTGTAAACTTTTTTCCTGAACATCTCGAACACAATGCAAAAAGTTGCAAGTCGACAGATGCTGTATTTTAAAATCAATTTATTTTTTCTAACTCCCCTGGTCTACTACAACGGTGGAAGTGATCTTTTGACGATTCATTCTCGAAAGCTTGTATTCCTCGATTAAGTCCACAGGTGCTGTAAATAAAATTGATCAACGGAAGTATCTTTTTCTTTGTTTTTATCGATAAAACTTCACAACTACAACTAGGAAAAATGAAATAAATCTGTGGTGGTCCAGAGAACGAAAAATTCTCTTGGGTAAACAACGGAAAGGGAACAATTGTCACAGTTATATAAAAATTATATTTCTTGAACAAACTGTGTTACCAACGTTGTAGAGGAAGTTTTTTGTTTTTATTTTAGACAGTGACAGTATAATAGACGAAAAGGCGGAACATTGGATAACATAAATCACGCTTTTTTTCTCTGTTTCCTTGTTTTCAATTTAACATGTGATGGTTGTTGCCCGCCCGACTTTGATAAATCGTTTCAAATAAAACGATTTTATTGTGCGTATATAATGTATTAGTCATTTGTATATAACTACCTATAAGGTCGGTTTCGTTCTCCAGTGTTTCCGAATAAGGTTGTAAAGTAACCCAACCCAGTAAATTAAATCACAATAAATTTTCGGCGATTACTTTCTTCACGTTTAACAGTACTACGAATACTTTAACAGAACAATTGAATATACTACGAATATGATCGATTAAATATAAATACATATATAAACAATCTGCTAGTAAATAAATAAATATATACCAATTGACAATTGAGTACTGCATAGTGTTTTTCTGTGATTTATTTGTTTGCAACTGGCTGCACACAAAACTCATTGTAAATGTAATCAATAGTGGTCAACATAATGCATAAAAATGCATGCATTGTAATATTTTTTACTATCTATACAGAGTGAGTTTTAAGTACAGAATGCCGTAATTATCTCAGAAACCTCTTCCACTTATTATGTTTTATAATAAAATTGTACATTAATATGGCTATGATTCAATAAAATGATTAATTTGAAAGAGAAATCCCATGAAGGTTTATTGTCAGTATATTATAACCTTTTTTCTTGGCTCTACAACTCTTAAGAGAGTCTTAGCCGCATGTACATACTATTTTCCTCCACTGTTGGCGGTTTTGTGCAATGGTCTCCATTGTTGTTGTACCCCCATCTCACGTAAATCCCTTCATTTTTCTTGGGAGACCAACTGAGCTTCTGCCATCGGGCCTTTTACAGAAGTATGTATTTTGTAGTCTTTCGTGATTTGATCTCAGTAGGTACATGTCCTACCCATCTTATACGATTTGCCTTTAAATGTCGTACTATATTCTCGTCTCTATAGAGTGCTTGGAGTTTCTGATTATGTTTTCTCCACTCTCCTATAGCTCGTCTGGACAAGGCGCTCCGGAGGATCTTACGTAAGTTAGTAATTTTGTTGTTTCACGCTAGTTCAGCGTCCACGTCTCACTTCCATACGTTATTATGGGGCGAATTATAGTTTTATATCACTTTCTTTTAATGTTATGGTAAGGGAGGCCAAGCGGCGATTTTTGCAGTTACTCGAGCGCATCGAATTGTTACTCCCCATCACATGGGGAGAAACCTTGTACGCTGTAAATGTACCCCTCCCATATATTGGATCTTAATACAGGGGAGTTCGTGAAGGGGAGCCCGAAAAAAAAATCTATCTTTAGAAAAACTCGAAATCGAAAGATAAGGTAAGTTAGAACATGCTGAACAGTGTATATTTAAAAAATCTGACGGTTTGAGCGGGGCGTAAGGAAATGGGTGAGTCACAAAGTTTCACAAGAAAAAAGCGAATATTTCGAGAAATAAACGTCAGATCAAAAAACTAAAAAATACATGTTGGAGTGGGGGTTACTTCAAAATCTTAAATAGGAGCCCGTATTTTTTATAGCAGATTTGGATTCCTTACGTAAAAATAAGTAACTTTTATTCGAGACATTTTTTCGAATTATGGATAGATGGCGCTATAATCGGAAAAAAACTGTTGGAAATGGAAAATTAAATTAAAAATGGAAAATCCCACTTAACTGGAAAATTGTACTTAACTTTTTTGGTTTTAGGACCTAATCTTCACAACCCAATAGGTCCTTGTAACGCTCGAGTAACTGCAGATTTAACATACTTTACTCCCCCACTATTATGTTTATATGGGATTAGTTGCAGTTAATTGTAATGGCAATTAAATTTTTACCTAAAAATATGTGACGACGTTTCGATTTTCATTCCGGAAATTGTTTTCAAAAAAGATTATTATCTAAAGTCTAAAGAAAATTGTGCTGAAAAAATGTATAACCGGCAAGTTGTTGATGAGGTTAGGTTTAATAGTAAAATCGAGGTTTAACATACTTGCCTATGGTGTTGTAAGCAACAGTCATGCTTTGGCTGAAAATATATGAGGGTGGATGTTTTTTTATGCTTTATGATACGTCAAATTCTGATTAGTCTTTGTGTTTATACATTATTTCTCTGTATTTTCCGATTATGTGTTTCTATGTGTTCGTAAATTGTGAGTTTTTAATGTATAAATTGAAAATTGTGTTTCGTCTGTTGCATATGTATTGTGTATGATATTCCATATGTATTCACTTCTTCTTTAAGTATTAGCAATTAAAGCCGGTTTACTGTAAAGAGACCGAAAGCATTAGACCGAAAGCAGTAGACCGAACTCATTAGACCGAAAAGCACTTTACCGAAACCTCACTAGACCGAACAGCAGAAGACCGAAAAGCAGTTCTTTTTACTTGTCGCAGTAAAAGAGATAAGACTAATGTAATTACAACTAAATGTTATTTGGATGGTTATTATAAACAGTTAAAATGGTGTTAACGTCACTCTACCCTTAATTTATTTTTACCTTCACTAATTTGTTTAACGGATGAATATTATTTCATATCAGACTGCACAGAGTAACAATTTACACAGTCTATATATAAAATAATACAAAAAAAATACAATAAACAAAAAGACAGATGTACAAAATCTTAGCATAATTTACTGCAAACTTTTTAAATTTATTTACCATTTCGGTCTAATGCTGTTCGGTCTAGTGAGCTTTCGGTAAAGTGCTTTTCGGTCTAATGAGTTCGGTCTACTGATTTCGGTCTAATGATTTCGGTCTAATTGTCGTGTACCTGATGCAACAAGAATAGACCAACAATAGCGGATAACAAAATTTGCAACACAGATGCAACACACAATACACAAGTGCAATTTACAATTTATACATTCTTCTTCTTTAAGTGCCATCTCCGTGAAGGAGGTCGGCAGTCATCATAGCTATTCGGATTTTAAAGACGGCTGCTCTGAAAAGTTCATTTGATATACATCCGTACCATTCTCTCAGGTTGCGCAGCCACGATATTTTGCGTCTTCCTATGCTACTTTTTCCTTGAATCTTTTCCTGCATAATCTATTGGAGCAAGTTGTATCTCTCTCCACGTGTAATATGTCCGAGATATTCCAATTTTCTTGTTTTGATGGTATTTAACATTTCCATTTCTTTATTCATCTTTCTCAGAACCTCTTTGTTTGTGACGTGTTCTGTCCACGATATTTTTAGAATTATTTTGTACACCCACAGCTCGACTGATTCTAGTTTTTTCATTGATGCAGCATTCAAGGTCCAAGCTTCCATTCCATAAAACAAAGTCTAGAAAACGTAGCACCTAGCCAACCTAACTCTTAGCCCCAACTTCAAATCTTGTGCAGAGCACTTTTCTCATTTTATTCCAAGGTATCAATGTATCCAAGGTATTGGTCGACTCGTTTGATATTGGATCCGTTTATTAAGAGATTCTCGTTATTTCTTTGAGTTTTTGATATTCTCATAAACTTTGTCTTCTTGACGTTCATTGTTAGACCGTATTCTTGTCCAAACTCCGATATTCTGGTCACCAGCCTCTGAAGATCCCCCATATTACAGAGTAAGAATACACAGGGTACGTCCAGTATGATGATTTAGATGTTAGATGAAAAGATATATATTAAATAGAAGATAATAAAAGAGGATAATAAAAGAGGGCGCCGACGAGTTTTTAACGAAGAAAACTGGTAAAACAAATAGAAGAAAATTATTGTTAATGAAATATTAAAGAAAATAAAGTAAAATAATTATTTAAAAATAAAATATCAAAGATGTGACGTTTGTAACGTTACAACATTATGGGCTATGTTTGGAGGTAAGATGGTTCTTCTTCCTCTTCTTTTTGTATAGACATGACTCTGTCTGTTTTTTCAATGTGCCTCTAGTAAGTTGTCGTTCCATCGTTTTCGTTGTCTTCCCACTGATCGTCTTCCTATTGGGGAACCGTCTCTCGCTGTCCTGACTATCCTATTTGTTGTCATTCGGCTTATGTGGTCATTCCATTCTATTCTTCTGTTTCTTACCCAGTTATTAATGTTGTACACCTTACATCTCTGTCGTATATTTGTACTTCTTGCTCTGTCCCATAGAGTCTTACCATCGATTTTTCGAAGGGTTTTCATTTCCGCTGTTTCGAGCAATTTTTTTGTCCTCTCTGTGTCGGGTCGTGTTTCTGCCGCGTATGTCATTATTGGTCTGAGGACTGTTTTGTAAATTTTGCTCTATTCATTTGGTCTTCCACTTCTGTTTCGAGCCTTCCGTAGCTAGGTAGTGTGATGCCTAGATAAGGTATTTAAACTCCATCACTCGCTCTATTATCTGACCTTCCAGCTCCAATTTACATCTTATTGGATCTGCTGTTATAACCATGCATTTTGTCTTTTGTGAGGAAATTAACATGTTAAATTTTCTGGCGATTATGTTGAATTGGTGCATAGTTGATTCTTGTTCCATAGAATTTAATGCAACTATTTAAGTGAAGTATTAGTCACTAATAACCAAAAAAAGCAATGCAAACCTAAGATTCTACGTTAAACCAGATACGAAAATAATAAAAAAGAATAAATTATAAAATATGTAATTGTAGTAACTCGTCCTTAAATTCCTATTGAAAAAGCGTTTTTCAATCAGATGCGTAAAACTTACTAATTAATTTATGTCATAGACTTTTTCATCTTTATCTGAAACAAGCGATCCGTTGCTCGATCCGATAGGGATGATTATGGATTGATAATTTAATAGCTCACAATATCTTTTCCTTCTTTTTATGATATTTTTATGTTGTTTACAGCATTGGTCCAATTTTATGCCGCACGTTTTTTAAAAGTTTTTGACAAAAGTTGTCGTATATCTTTTTTGTGTAAGAGCGTAGGCGCAAATATTTTACGGCTCTCCCTACTTTTTCTTTCTTTACACAGCAAATTACGTGTAGTAAAATTCTCACTGGTAAGGAAGTTACAGGAGATGTAAACATTAGTCGACATTGACATTGTCATTAGCAACATATATATGGCTATTTCATGCAGTTTTGAAATATTCTTGGATAACCTTTACTTGTATAATCGCGTAAATTATTAATTTATTTATTTAATAGGATTATTTTTCGCTAACTATGTATTCAGTGATTACAATAATTTATATACTATACACTAATAATCGAGAAAAGAGAGAAGGTGATAAAGTGATTTTAATAATATACTGTTACTATGGAAAGCTTAGATCAATTTTGAACATCTTTAATAACATAATCTTTGAATCCCTGGTGTATTCTGTGCTTGGATCTTCCATAAATAATTTAATAATAAACAATAAATAACTTTTTATTAATTTCACGTCTTAAATCAATTATACAGGGTGTCCAGAAACTCTACCGACAAACGAAGACAGGAGATTCCTGAGACAATTTTAAGACAATTTTACCCGATTCACTTAGTCCGAAAATGCTTCCTAAAAGCCACTTTACACGATGCTAATTGCGCAATTAATTGCACAATTTATTGCGCAAGAACTTATGCAATAAGTTGCAACTAACTTTCTGCAATAAAGTGATTACACGGTGCAAACAATTGCATAAACTGACATGAAATAGACAGAAACTTTGACAACATAGCATAAATTTTAGGTTATGTTATTTTTATAAATTAAATGTAATTTTTTGGGTAGAGTTATCAGATCTTAGATTAAAGATGTTAGATTATAATTTGAGAAAATTATAATATTATGTATTAAGTATAACAAAATCATTTAATACCTAATCCAAGTACACAATACATGTTTCATGTGCATAATTCATTTACAAAAGCAAACAAGTTGTAAGAAATAAAAATAGAAAATAGTTTTTTAATCCTTATGTTGCATAATTAAAGTTATCCACCTGAATAATATTATCTGTGAAGCGTGAAATTCGTAAAAAGTTCCTCTAGTTTTGTTAAAAAATTATTTGGTTTGAAATTTAGGAGATGAAAGAATGTCAATGTCATCAAAACTTTTATTTGTTGACAGCAGAAAAGTAAAAACAAACAGTGCAGCCTTAAAAGTTGCTAAAAATATAACCAAATTGCAGAAAAAATTGCATGAAAAATAGGACATGTTCTATTTAGCTGCAACTTCTTGCAGCAAGAAGTTTCTGCAAGAAGTTGCAGCTTTTCTGTGCAATTTTCGTATGACACGATGCAATTTCTATTGTTGCAAGAAATTGTGCAATTAATTGCGTAATTAGTTGCATCGTGTAAAGTGGCTATAAGGGAGCTAGAGCTATTTGAAGATGGCGTCTTATAATTAGTTTTTCTTAAATACCTCCAGAACGCTTCTATTTAGAAAAATGAAAATTGGTACGCATATTTATCTTCCACAGATAAATCGATTCCAGCCATTGCGAATTTCTAGTACCGGTCATAGGCGTCCGTTTTGGGTAGGGCAATAGCTATTTTATAGCATAACTTGTTTTATATAATTTTTAAGCATTTTTGACTCTGAATTATTAATCTTTAAGGTATTCCAGTACTAAAAGGTACTCTTGCTTTAAGTCGATAGGATATACCGTTTTCTAGAAAAATCGATTTGAAAATATTTCGTTTTGTGAATTTGAAAAAAAGAATTAAAAAAAAACTATTTAGAAAAACGAATATTGGTAAGTGTATTTATTATTTATATTCCAGAGATGAATCAATTTATTTAATTTTTAGTACCGGCCATATGCGTCCGTTTTGGGTAGGTCGACGGATATTTTATCGCATAATTTTTGGTCTTTAATTTTTAAACACTAGATTATTAAATTATGAGGTATTGTAGTACTAAAAGTTACTCTTGATTTAAGTTGGTGAAATACACCGTTTTTTTTTGAAAATTTTTTTCAATTTTTTTCAAATTCAAAAAACGAAAACTTTGCAAATTGATTTTTCTAGAAAACGGTGTGTTCTACCGACTTAAAGTAAGAGTACCTTTTAGTACTAGAATACCTCAGAATTTAATAATCTAGAGTCAAAAATGCTTAAATGTTAAAGACTAAAAAGTTATACGACAAAATAATTATAGCCCTACCCAAAGCGGACGCATATGACCGGTACTAGAAATTCGCAATGAATGGAATCGATTTACCTATGGAAGACAAATAATATTTACACATATATTATGTGTAACAATTTTCGTTTTCTAACTAGAACCGTTCTGGAGGCATTTAAGGAAAACTAATTACAAGACGTCATCTTCAAAGAGCTCTAGCTTCCTTAGGAAGCATTTTCGGACTAGGTGAATCGGAATGGGACGTTTCGATGCCGCTGGTTCATCGCCAGTCCATTTCATCGCCGTCATATCTCGCACTTCTTAGAATTCCTAATTAATACTAAAAATAAGTAATAATTGTAACTGTCGAATATTCGGAAATATATCAGATAGCGATTACTTGACTGGCGATGAATCGGCCGGCATCGGCATCGAACTGGCGGCATCGAAACGGCGGCGATGAAACGTCCTAGACCCAGGTGAATTGGGTTAAATTCTCTTAAAATTATCTAAAGAACGTCCTCCGTTTGTCGGTAGAGTTTCTGGACACCCTGTATATCAAATACAATATCAATATTATTTAATAAACAATTCAAATTATTCCTGTCAGAATAAACCTTATCAAATATTTAATAGCCTTGTCAACACATTCTGTTCGACTGAGTGCGTTGTATGACAAATATAGCGAATGTTCGATTTGGAATATATCACCACGGACATGATGTTCATTTTTTTCGAATCCTGATAAAACTATTAGATTGGTATTTTTGAAAAACTTAAACGCAGAATGAAAGATTACATTATTACCGAGGGCCGAAAGACCCTTAGAATAAACAAAAAGTTTCTTTTGAATGAGATATTTGAAATTAAAAATCACACTAAATTTTCTCTTCTTTTTCATCCCTGTAACTTATTAAAATAAACATTTTCAGGAACTTTCGGCCCTCAGTAATAATGTAATCTTTCATGCTGCGTAATAATGTAATTTTTCAACAACACTTATTAGTTTTTTAATGTTGTTCTGAAGCTATTTTCTTGTGGCATTTTTATAATCAAGTATATTCAAATGGGAAATAAGCCACAATTTTACCTAAAAATGATTTTATTAACGTTTCGACGCCCAATTTTATCTAATGTCAAACTTATTAGTTTTCTCAGGATTCGAAAAAAAAAAGAATGCATTTAAAAAGCATTGACTCGAAAGTTTGCACCTACTCTTAATTCGCATTGGTTTACTGTTACGGAATAATCCATTCTGTATTATAATTTTTGGAAAATGGGTTACATCTTAATAACCGATTATCCGAAAATGTCTCGTTTTGTCTTTTATAATAATTGCCTATATAACAAGTTTTGTCCCTTTTATAACAATTAAAATAAACAATAGTAGAGACAAAACTACATGTATTATTAAACTTCAAATGCAAGTTTCAATTTTAACATTGTGAACACGTACTACTTTGCAAAGCAAGAGCACTTATTTCTACCAGCATTTGTATCGTTTCTAGTGTCAAGCTGTATGTACGTTGTACGTGTTTGTATAATACCTCTTGTATGTTCCTGTAAAATGTAATATTGTAAAACGCTATATGTATAAATATATCGAATTGGTAAAGTTGGTGTTAAGTTTGAAGTTACGTTTTCTACTTTGTTCTTGGTATTCAATTTAATAATCAGTATGTTCTTTGATAATATAATTTGTTTTAATAAGAAGTTTGTATAATTTGGTTTCTCTGAAACATATTTTTTCATTGACAGGTATTATTACTTGAAAACTATTGTAAACACCGTTAATAATCTCGAATCAGTCATATATTTAAAAACGAAGAAAGTAAATAACACAGTTCATTTTTATTTCAATTAGTAGTATTGCTGACGTCCCACAGTGGTCCAAAATCACGAAAAGCTGGCCAAAAGTCAAAAAAAAATCGACTTCTCGAGAATATTATTACATTTTCTAAAAGAGAATTAAATTCCCTATTCAGTGTTGGCAACCCTAGACCTATATCTCCTATACCTGAATTTCCAGTTCAGTTCAAAGTTGAACTTCGTACGGATCAGACGCGCAATTAAAAATAACGAATATTTTATAGGTACAGTCTTGTTTCAATATTAGACCAGGACCCATCTGTAAAAATATTAGTACATTTGGACGTTGAGAGGTGACTCAAATTATTTTGCAGAAATTGCTTGAAAATAAATCAAATAATAATATTTGAGTTATCCTCCCTCTCAAAAAGGTCCGGAACAATGTTTAAATAATCAAAATGTCAAAAAATTAAGGAAAAATTCGATTTTTTTCTTGGTTTTTTGATTATAACTTTAAAAGTATTCATTTCCGAGAAAAGTTGTACTAACATAAAAGTTGCGTAATTAAATTTCCTACAATATAGAACTGGTTAAAAATTTAAAAAATAGTCACCCTTGTTGCAAAATAGCAATAATTGTGAAAAAAAAACATACAAAAACAAGTATTCGTATTTTACGTTTTTCAACCATTTATGCTACACTTAGGACCTTCATATTTCATCCTGAAAAACTTTATGATACAGTAAAACAATACTGTAAATTTCATTATTAAGATCAATTCAATAGATTTTGCAAAATAAATTTTGCAATCCGGTTTTCGTAAAAAAAATTCATTTTTTCAAAATGTTACAGGACTGAAAATAAAGCAGATAGCAAGTTGAAAATTTTTTTGCATATAGAAGTGTACTGTACCTTTCATTTGCAATTTTGAAAAATTAAAATCGAGTAACACCACGGCCGGCGTCAGGAATTTTTTTAAATAAACATTAATTATTGGTGTTACGCGCAGGACAGCGGATAGTTTGCTCTGATTGGGCATTCCAATGACCTTTGATAATGATTGATACATTTTAATTTTTATTACATTTCGATATAAATAAATAAATTTGTTTATTGCAAAATAAAAACACCTACTCTATCCTTTGAAATAACACTTTTATTAGCAAAAACTTTCTTTGTTCATATATTTTAACTTAAATAATAAAAGTTTATTATTTTTAAACATATGCAATTGTTTAAACAATATTTCACAAACAATAATAAAGTTAGTTTGATTTTTGTGGAATTAAAATATTAAAATACAACAAAATATAGAGTAAGAAAATAATATATTATATAAAGATTGGAAGAAATTTTGGTGGAAATCAAATTGTGTGAATCGAACACCGCTGTCCTGCGCGTAGCACCAAAAATTATTTTTTATTTCAAAAATTTTCTGACGCCGTGATAATTAATCGATTTTAATTTTGAAAATTGCAAATGAAAGGTACAGTAAACCTCTATAAGCAAAAAAAAAATTCAACTTGCTATCTGCTTTATTTTCAGTCCTGTAACATTTTGAAAAAATGAATTTTTTTTGCGAAAGCTGGATTGCAAAATTTATTTTGCAAAATCTATTAAACCGATCTTAAAGAAATTTACAGTATTGTTTTACTGTATCATAAAGTTTTTCTGGGTGAAATATGAAGGTCCTAGGTGTAGCATAAATGGTTGAAAAACGTAAAATGCGAATACTTGTTTTTGTATGGTTTTTTCGCAAATATTGCTATTTTGCAACTAGGGTGACTATTTTTTAAATTTTTAACCAATTCTATATTGTAGGAAATTTAATTACGCAACTTTTATGTTGGTACAACTTTTCTCGGAAATGAATACTTTTAAAGTTATAATCAAAAAACGAAGAAAAAAATCGAATTTTTCCTTCAATTTTTGACATTTTGATTATTTAAATAATGTTCCGGACCTTTTTGAGAGGGAGGATAACTCAAATATTGTTATTTGATTTATTTTCAAGCAATTTCTGCAAAAAAATTTGATGTCACCTCTCAACGTCCATCTCAAAACAGATGCGCCCTGGACTATATGAGTTTCAATTTGAATCGTTAACAACGCAGAATAAACAGATCATGTCGCTGCATTCGGGTAGTTGTTATGTCTGTAGATCTTTAGTTATTTTGGGATCGTAGGGTAAAATCGTAGATAAAAGGGTCATTTACAGTATTGTTGAAAAATAAAGTAAGAATTCGTTTTGACTTTCATATGATTAATAATCGAATTTAACGTTGGAATAAAAAATTAGCGGACTGCATCCGCCATTTTGTTTTTTGAAATTTCGATTTCGGATTCGTAATCAGCAACCTCAAAAACCCCCGAATATCAAATTTCGACGGTATTAAATATATTTATAATACATAAACCCGCCATATTAGTTCCGCCATTTTTTTTTTGCTGTTTAGACTTCGGATTCGTAATTAGCTACCTCAAAAAACCCTGGATGCCTCATTTCATGCAAATCAAAAAACGCTTTCATATTTTAGACATCTTTTCGAGATATTGGACCACTGTGAGACCTGACTTGGGTCAATTGTACGTGTGTTAAGTCTTATAATAGATTAAAAGTAGTAGTTTATAAATTGTACTAACTAAAAAGAAATATATTCAACGTCTATATTTACATATTACTATTTTTCGCTTTATTACTGAACAATTTCTTTGGTAAAAAAATATTGCTATTTTATTAGAACCTTACGTTTCCCAAACTTTCTTAGTCTTTTCCTGACCCCTTTTGACAAAAAAATTAGTCGAGGACGACCTTGTCGTATCGTAACTAGTTTATTCGCCATTTAATAACACTGCCACTGCCAAATCAAGGGGCAGGTGTAATACGCCGCGCCGTCTAAATTTGGTACAGTTGTTTAATAGAGAAAAATGTTTTAACAAACATACATAAACATAATATCGAACACGCTAAAAATCGACACTCATTTCATTTTATTTAAAAATGTTTTACTTGTGCCACCTATGAGTCAGCTACACAATTTCTTTTTTCTTACGTTTTCCTTCCGTATTTAACGAATAGAAGGAGCTACATTAGTGCCTATGTTATAGTCAAAGCCCGAATTTCAGGCACTCCTAAGTTTGACTAGGCAATCTTACTGACGGTCTTAGTCAAAGCCCGAAATAAATTCTAGTTTCGGCCTTTGACTAGTCAAACCTAGGAGAGACTAAGTTGGTCAGGCAAAGGTCGAAATTTTTTTTTCTCTGATTTTGGCTTTGGTTTATAACTAGAACCTTTAGCCACGTAATTGTATAACTTATCACTAAGTCAGGGGAGTAATGTGTAGTGTGTGTGTTGAGTAAGTGTCTTGTTACTTTGCAAAGTCGACGTCATTGTCTTTGCAAAGAGACGCTAATTGTTTCCGAACGTCTGCGGTCCCTAGGTCGAAATTTAATTTTATGGAATCGGGGTTTGACTAGTCAAACCCCGATCAGCTATTAAAAGGTCGTAATTTGTTAGATTAGGTTTAACAGAACGTCATTTTTTAATTTTAATGTTTATTATTTTTATATTGTCGTAATTAAAATAAAAAAATTATGGCATTTAGAGTTGCACAATACGTTAGACCTTTTATACTTACTAATTTGAAAGAGCATTTCTTATTGCAGTAGCATTTTATAAATCCTTGTCCTCCAAATTTAGAATCTTTTGTACTAATTTCTCTTAGAGACGGAGACAGTTTAACGTCTGGAACATCTTAGAAAATAGAAAATTTCTCTTTGCATTCTCTTATTTGATTTCTTGAAAAAAGTATGTTAATTGTTCCGTATTTCGTACCAACTCTATATAAACCGTCAATTGTTTTATCTTGTATGCTACTCAAAATATTTCGAGCATCCTCTTTGGCTCTATCAAAACTGGGGATAGGTATTGTAACAGTTTTTCCGATCGAAATTGGAGGGCATTTTTTTCCACTTAATTGTTTCATAGCATTAGCCTGGGTATGAAGACCTTCAATCGAATTTCCTTTATTTATTTTAATATTTTCTGTCTGTGCACAACGCATGCTCGAACGCGTGCCAAGGAGATGCTCGAAATATTTTGGGTATCATACAAGATAAAACAATAATTGGCGGTTTATATAGAGATGGTACGAAATACGGAACTATAAACACACTTTTTTCAAGAAATCAAATAAGAGAATACAAAGAGAATTTTCCTAATTTCGAAGACGTTCCAGACGTTAAGCTGTCTCTAAGAGAAATTAGTACAAAAGACTCTAAATTTCGAGGACAAGGATTTATAAAATACCACTGCAATAAGAAGTGCTCTTCAAAACCATGTAAGTGTAAAAGGTCTAACATATTGTGCAACTCTAAATGCCATAATGCCTTAACATGCGAGAATAAACACTATTTTTTTATTTTAATTACGACGATAGAAAAATAATAAACATTACAATTAAAAAATGACGTTCTATTAAACCTAATCTAACAAATTACGACATTTTAATAGCTGATCGGGGTTTGACTAGTCAAACCCCGATTTCATAAAATTAAATTTCGACCTTTGCCTGACCAACGTAGTCTCTCCTAGGTTTGACTAGTCAAAGGCCGAAACTGTAATTTATTTCGGACTTTGACTAAGACCGTCAGTCAGACCTGAGGATTGCCTAGTCAAACCTAGGAGTGCCTGAAATTCGGGCTTTGACTATAACACCTAGATTTTTCTGCAAATGTAAATTCGACATTATATAAGCAGGAAAACGTGATTAAACAGCAAATGTTGCGTTGTCCTGCTATTGTAAAAAATAAAAAGGAATAAAAGAATATAAGTAACTAATTAATACAAGTCAGCAAACGTAGAAAAAACATTAAAATTGCGAGGAACTACAAGAAAAAATCTGAACAAAATTCAAATAATATATTATACGACGTAATAATGTGCTGTGTTGTAATGAGAGAATGATAGAAAAAGTTAGAAAAGAACTACCAAATATTAAAACAAAATATAAAATCTCTGATACATACAAACTAAATGTACAATGTGTGAAAACCATAGATCAATTTGTCTACTAACACATATGAACTTGAAAGAATAATTTGCTTCTGATATTGACAACAATAGATTCAAATTACCGAGATAATTAATCAGTAAAATATAAAAAGGATAATTCATTGTGATTGTGGACAAAGAGAGGCTTTGTTGTTTTAAATTGTTTTAATACTATACATAATACATATTCAGTATTCAGCTGCTTTGTTGTATTAAAACATATCAAGTTAAATTTAATTAATTATTGCATGGTTTTACCCCAGTAAAGTAAAAAAACGAAAACGTTTTTGAAGTTAGTTCTCGGATAACTTGCATATTACTGAGATAATTATCGTAACTGCCAAGGGGTTGTTTCTACACTAATTTCCATTTTCATATAAATTGAAATTTTGATCTTGTTTACCGAGACGAAACCGTTACTAAAATGTAATGAGCCAAAGTTAGTCGACAGGAAAGAAGGGCATTTAGTATTTGACTTATGATATTATTAAATTATTAATAATATATTATGTTCAAAACTGAAGATGTTAAGAAAACCCATTTAAATGTTAAAAATTTTCGTATCCTACTCATGAGCCTTTGGTTGGAGTTGAAGTTTCTCTCTTCTTTAAGTGCTGTCTCCCAATCGGAGGTTCGATATCATCATGACTATCTTAAGGCTACTTTCACATTATAAGAATTTAAACGTGCGAGGGTTAGAACGCACGACGACATTCCAATGGTGGCGCATGTAATCATATGGAGCCTTTCTCACTAGACGGTGGTTGGAACGTTCGGTGAAGTCGCCGTGTTTATGCCGTCCCTCGCTTACAACAACAGACGACAGCCGTGCCGTCTTTACGCACCCAGTAGCATAGGGGACTTAATGCATCCTTTCATATGATACTGTCGTTCAGTCGCACGAAGGTAGTTTCTTTGGTTGTTTGGTACATTATTTTCATTTACACTTTGTGGCTGTTTAAAGTAGGTGCATATATTTTATATTATGATGTCTCAGATTGATAGTGAAATATTAATAACATTAATTGAAGCGAGACCTGTTCTTTGGGACAAAACAATAGAAATATATAAAGATAGAAACTTGACCAGGAATGCTTGGAATGGTGTATGCCGTGCACTTAACAGTTCACGAATTAATTTGAATTAATTAATTTAAGGAATTAGGTGATAAAGAAAAAAAACCGGTTCCTCTTATTTCTCTTTCTTCGACGATAAAGTAAACACAACGCTATAATTTGATTTCACTCCATATAAAATATACCTTTTATTCTACGAAATTATATTTAGTTTTATAGGTTAAAAACTCGGTGAAAACTGGAGTAGGGCTGCGGTCACGTCTTGTGTGAAATTATCTAAAAAAAAAACAACATTTAAAACGAGGGGAACAACATTTAAAAATGAATGGATGACAGACGGTCTTTTAAATTCTGTTCATGAAAAACATAGATTGTAATGTTGTTCTGAAGCTGTTTCGTTGTGGAATTTTTATAATAAACTAGTCTAAATGGGAAATAAGCCACAATTTAACTAAACAAAATAATTCTATTAACGTTTCGACGCCCAAATCGGATGTCGAGACGTTAATAAAATCATTTTTTTAGTTCAATTGTGGCTTATTTCCCATTTAGAATAGTTTATTACATAGATTTTATGAGCTAATTAGATGAGCTAATCCAAGATCCCACAAATTTCTTAGTAGAACAACGATTATAAAAACAAATTAAGGGTTTTAATTATTAAAAACATAAGAAATATTAACTGACAAAATATAAATTGCAAATGAATTAAATACGCATTACAGTACATTTAGTCCGTTCTTTAACGGTAAAATATTGCAAAACCTCTAAATTTTAAAGAACTGCTTGGATTGACATTAAATTTGGCATACACATAGCTAACAAGTCAAAGAAAAAAAGTGATATTGTGCCGATATGTGCTTTTGCCCTGGGGGTGGTTTTCACCCCCTTTTGGGGGTGAGAAAGTATTCGCCCAAAGAAAGTCAGGAAATGGATAAACTGGCTAATTTTAAGTAACTTTTGTTCTATAGAGTTTTTTCACTAAGTCAATACTTTTCGAGTTATTTGGCAGTGAATATGTTCATTTTTTCAACAAAATAACCACGCTTTTAGACGGTTTTTCGCAAATAATTCAAATAGTAAGAATTTTGCCGAAAAAATATTCTTAACAAAAATATAGCCTGTAAAATTTTTTAAAAAAATGGTGTATATATCACGTCTCTACACCTAGTAGAAGCAGAGTTATTGCTAATGAAAAATAGGTTCATATTCGTCAAATTCCAAATGGAATACTTTAACGTGAAATAACCAAAAATGAAGCACATTTCGGGGAAAACTCATAACAACTTATTTAAAGTGTTAAAAAAAGCTTCATTTTTGTTTTATACAAAAAATTTCTAGCATCAAAATTAAACAAGTTACGCTCAAAATAAAGTTAGTCCCTTTTGGTTTTGGTAAAAAAATCGAGAAAATCACCCCCTAATTAGTATCTTAAATGAACTTAATCGTTACGACTTCACAAGTTTCTTGACTCGTGTATATATTGTTTACATGATCTGTAAGTTTCATCGGTTGAAAGTCCTTATTATTGAAAGGGCTGTAGATAAAAGAGGTTGAACGAGTCATTGATCAGGAATGTATGCAAATTTAGAAACACCAAATCTTAATCAATTTTTGTCTAACAGAAAAACAAAAAATACATGATATTCAGAAAAGAAAATCTGACTTTTTTGTTTTTCGAGATTTTTGGTATCTAACAATTTTTAAGTTATTTTGAAAAAAAGCATATTTTTCAAAATTTAAATTTTTTAAAATTTTACTTTGAAACCAAATTTTTTCAAAAATAAGCACTTTGAATCGATGAAACTTACAGATCATATAAACACAACATATGTAAAATAATTTGTGGAGCGGCAACGATTAATTTCATTTAAGTTGCTAATTAGGGGGTGGTTTTCCCGATTTTTTTTTGCAAAAACAAAAGGGACCAACTTTATTTTGAGTGTAACTTGCTTAAATTTAATGCTAGAAACTTTTTGTAAAAACAGGAATAAAGCTTTTTTTAAACACTTTAAAAAAGTTATAATGGGTTTTCCCCAAAAAGTGCTTAATTTTTTGGATATTTCACGTCGAAATATTCTATTTGAAATTTGGTGAATATGAATCTATTTTTCATTGGCTATAACTCTGGTTCTACGAGATCCAGAGACCTAACGCGTACACCATTTTTTTTTTTTACTTTTTTATAGGCTATATTTTTGTTAAGAACGTTTTTTCGACAAAATACTTACTTTTTGAGTTATTTGCAAAAAACCTTCTAAAAATGTGGTTATTTTGTTGAAAAATTAACATATTTGCTCGCAAATAACTCGAAAAGTGTTGACTTGGCGAAAAAGCTCTATAGAACAAAAGTTACTTAAAATTAGTCAGTTTACCCATTTCCGGACTTATTTTGGACATATATTTTTTCACCCCCAAGAGGGGGTGAAAGTAACCCCCAGGGCAAAAGCACACATCGGCACAATATCACTTTTTTTCTTTGACATGTAAGCTATACGTATGCCAAATTTCATGTCAATCCAAGCGGTTCTTTAAAATTTAGAGCAAAAACCGTGAATGAATGGAGTAATTAGGACAAAAGTATGGACAAAAAATACCAATGTGTAACGATACATCGTAATGGTACATATCAGACATCGTATCATGTACCTACCTCAGCCACAATGTGTAATTAAAAATAATATACCAAACAACACAGCAAAATATCTTCGTGCGACTCAATTCTTATTGTGTGAAAAGGATGGGTGCGTCAAAAAACTATTGCACGAGAAAACCCTCGCACGTTCAAAATTCTTGTAATGTGAAACAGCACTAAGAATTTGAACGCACGATGACATTCCAATAGTGGCTCGAGCAATCGCATGGTACCTTTCATATTACACAGCGACTTCACCGAACGTTCCAAACGCCGTGTAATGTGAAAGTTACCAAGAGATTGCTCGAGCCACCATTGGAATGTCATCGTGCGTTCTGACGACCGCACGTTCAAATTATGCGCTGTTTCACACTATAAGAATTTAAACGTGCGAGGGTTAGAACGCACGACGACATTCCAATGGTGGCTCATGTACTCATATGGAGCCTTTCTCACTAGACGGTGGTTGGAACGTTCGGTGAAGTCGCCGTGTAATGTGAAAGTTACCATGGGATTGCTTGAGCCACCATTGGAATGCTATCGTGCGTTCTAGCGATCGCACGTTCAAATTAGTGTGTGAAACTGAGCTTACTCTATCTACCGCTGTTCTGAAGAGTTCTATACAACTGCATTTAAACCAGTTCCTTAAATTATTTAACCATGACACTTTTCTTCTTCCTATACTCCTTCCTACTCTTATCTTTCCATGTATTATCAGTATTAGCATTTCATATCGCTGTTCCCTCATTACGTGTCCCAAATATTGTAACTTTCTTATTTTTATTGTGTTTATATTTGTGTGATACCTCTGTAATGTCTCCCCCTAAGTGCCCTTAACTTCTGCCGACCTTTTCGGGATCTCAATTCTGGTCTTATGTCCTGCATTTTATTATATAGTGCTGTTCTTGAAGAACTATTGTCATCTTTCCACCGGTGTTACCTTAGCCATAAATTTCATCCATAAATTTTTTTTTCATATTTTCACAAAAATTTGGTATAAATTTATCAAAACTGAATAAAACAGATAATATTGACAAGAAAAATGTTATATATGTTATATATTTTTGGAAAAAAAAATTTAAACGGGCGATGTATTGACGGTGAGTAGATAATGCCACTCAAATTCAAAAATCCTTTATTGATGGTACGTTAGTCAACTTTTTTTCTCAGTTTTTTGTTAAATTCTCAAAGTAAATATAATAAAGCATAACATATAAAAAAATCGTGATGGAGGTATTTTCCAAAACATGCGAAAAAAATTCTGAAACTTAGATGTATTGCGCGCTATTCGTTAATACGTCTCAAATTCAAAAATCCTTTATGGACGGTACGTTAGTCAACTTTTTTTCTCAGTTTTTTGTTAAATTCTCAAAGTAAATATAATAAAGCATAACATATAAAAAAATCGTGACGAAGGTATTTTCCAAAACAAGCGAAAAAAATTCTGAAACTTAAATTTATTGCGCGCTATTCGTTAATACGTCTCAAATTCAAAAATCCTTTATGGATGGTACGTTAGTCAACTTTTTTTCTCAGTTTTTTGTTAAATTCTCAAAGTAAATATAATAAAGCATAACATATAAAAAAACGTGTTGGAGGTATTTTCCAAAACAAGAGAAAAAAATTCTGAAACTTAGATGTATTGCGGGCTATTCGGTAATACGTCTCAAATTCAAAAATCCTTTATGGATGGATCGTTAGTCAACTTTCTTTCTCAGTTTCTTGTTAAATTCTCAAAGTAAATATAATAAAGCATAACATATAAAAAAATCGTGATGGAGGTATTTTCCAAAACAAGCGAAAAAAATTCTGAAACTTAGATGTATTGCGCGGTATTCGTTAATACGTCTCAAATTCAAAAATCCTTTATGGATGGTACGTTAGTCAACTTTTTTTCTCAGTTTTTTGTTAAATTCTCAAAGTTAATATAATAAAGATTACATATAAAAAAATCGTGATGGAGGTATTTTCCAAAACAAGCGAAAAAAATTCTGAAACTTAGATGTATTGTGCGCTATTCGTTAATACGTCTCAAATTCAAAAATCCTTTATGGATGGTACGTTAGTCAACTTTTTTTCTTAGTTTTTTGTTAAATTCTCAAAGTAAATATAATAAAGCATAACATATAAAAAAATCGTGATGGAAGTATTTTCCAAAACAAGCGAAAAAAATTCTGAAACTTAGATGTATTGCGCGCTATTCGTTAATACGTCTCAAATTCAAAAATCCTTTATGGATGGTACGTTAGTCAACTTTTTTTCTCAGTTTTTTGTTAAATTCTCAAAGTAAATATAATAAAGCATAACATATAAAAAAATCGTGTTACGTATTAATCGATTATTCGTATCGAAAAATCGTATTAACGAATACCGCGCAATACATCTAAGTTTCAGAATTTTTTTCGCTTGTTTTGGAAAATACCTCCATCACGATTTTTTTATATGTTATGCTTTATTATATTTACTTTGAGAATTTAACAAGAAACTGAGAAAAAAAGTTGACTAACGATCCATCCATAAAGGATTTTTGAATTTGAGACGTATTACCGAATAGCCCGCAATACATCTAAGTTTCAGAATTTTTTTCTCTTGTTTTGGAAAATACCTCCATCACGTTTTTTTTTTATATGTTATGCTTTATTATATTTACTTTGAGAATTTAACAAAAAACTGAGAAAAAAAGTTGACTAACGTACCATCCATAAAGGATTTTTGAATTTGAGACGTATTAACGAATACCGCGCAATACATCTAAGTTTCAGAATTTTTTTCGCTTGTTTTGGAAAATACCTCCATCACGATTTTTTTATATGTTATGCTTAATTATATTTACTTTGAGAATTTAACAAAAAACTGAGAAAAAAAGTTGACTAACGATCCATCCATAAAGGATTTTTGAATTTGAGACGTATTACCGAATAGCCCGCAATACATCTAAGTTTCAGAATTTTTTTCTCTTGTTTTGGAAAATACCTCCATCACGTTTTTTTTATGTTATGCTTTAGTATATTTACTTTGAGAATTTAACAAAAAACTGAGAAAAAAAGTTGACTAACGTACCATCCATAAAGGATTTTTGAATTTGAGACGTATTAACGAATACCGCGCAATACATCTAAGTTTCAGAATTTTTTTCGCTTGTTTTGGAAAATACCTCCATCACGATTTTTTTATATGTTATGCTTTATTATATTTACTTTGAGAATTTAACCAAAAAGTGAGAAAAAAAGTTGACTAACGTACCATCCATAAAGGATTTTTGAATTTGAGACGTATTAACGAATACCGCGCAATACATCTAAGTTTCAGAATTTTTTTCGCTTGTTTTGGAAAATACTTCCATCACGATTGTTTTATGTTATGCTTAATTATATTTACTTTGAGAATTTAACAAGAAACTGAGAAATAAAGGTGACTAACGATCCATCCATAAAGGATTTTTGAATTTGAGACGTATTACCGAATAACCCGCAATACATCTAAGTTTCAGAATTTTTTTCTCTTGTTTTGGAAAATACCTCCATCACGTTTTTTTATATGTTATGCTTTATTATATTTACTTTGAGAATTTAACAAAAAACTGAGAAAAAAAGTTGACTAACGTACCATCCATAAAGGATTTTTGAATTTGAGACGTATTAACGAATAGCGCGCAATACATCTAAGTTTCAGAATTTTTTTCGCTTGTTTTGAAAAATACCTCCATTACGATTTTCTTATATGTTATGCTTTATTATATTTACTTTGAGAATTTAACAAGAAACTGAGAAAAAAAGTTGACTAACGTACCATCCATAAAGGATTTTTGAATTTGAGACGTATTACCGAATAGCCCGCAATACATCTAAGTGTCAGAATTTTTTTCTCTTGTTTTGGAAAATACCTCCATCACGTTTTTTTTATATGTTATGCTTTATTATATTTACTTTGAGAATTTAACAAAAAACTGAGAAAAAAAGTTGACTAACGTTCCATCCATAAAGGATTTTTGAATTTGAGACGTATTAACGAATACCGTGCAATACATCTAAGTTTCAGAATTTTTTTCGCTTGTTTTGGAAAATACCTCCATCACGATTTTTTTATATGTTATGCTTAATTATATTTACTTTGAGAATTTAACAAAAAACTGAGAAAAAAAGTTGACTAACGTACCATCCATAAAGGATTTTTGAGTTTGAGACGTATTAACGAATAGCGCGCAATACATCTAAGTTTCAGAATTTTTTCGCTTGTTTTGGAAAATACCTCCATCACGATTTTTTTATATGTTATGCTTTATTATATTTACTTTGAGAATTTAACAAAAAACTGAGAAAAAAAGTTGACTAACGTACCATCCATAAAGGATTTTTGAATTTGAGACGTATTACCGAATAGCCCGCAATACATCTAAGTTTCAGAATTTTTTTCTCTTGTTTTGGAAAATACCTCCATTACGTTTTTTTTATATGTTATGCTTTATTATATTTACTTTGAGAATTTAACAGAAAACTGAGAAAAAAAGTTGACTAACGTACCATCCATAAAGGATTTTTGAATTTGAGACGTATTAACGAATAGCGCGCAAACATCTAAGTTTCAGAATTTTTTCGCATGTTTTGGAAAATACCTCCATCACGATTTTTTTATATGTTATGCTTTATTATATTTACTTTGAGAATTTAACAAAAAACTGAGAAAAAAAGTTGACTAACGTACCATCCATAAAGGATTTTTGAATTTGAGTGGCATTATCTACTCACCGTCAATACATCGCCCGTTTAAATTTTTTTTTCCAAACATATATAACATATATAACATTTTTCTTGTCAATATTATCTGTTTTATTCATTTTTGATAAATTTATACCAAATTTTTGTGAAAATATGAAAAAAAAATTTATGGATGAAATTTATGGCTAAGGTAACACCGGTCATCTTTCCTTACTGCATAATCAGATTATCGAAGACTTCTGTCATAGGCACTTATTTTTCTTATGCTGCCTATTCATTACAGACAACTAACATGGCTATTTGACTCATCATCATTCTCTTTGCCTTATCCCTATGCGGGGTCGGCTTCCCTAATTGCATTTCTCCACACAATTCTATCTTGGGTCATATCAATGTTAATCCCCTTTACCAACATGTCCTGCTTTACCGTCTCCCCCCAGGTCTTCTTTGGTCTTCCTCTCCTACTCTTTCCAGGAATCTGTACTTCAGCTATTCTTCGTATTGGGTGATTAACGTCTCGACGTTGAACATGACCAAACCATCTTAACCTATGCTCTCTCATTTTGGCATCAATTGGTGTCACACCTAGACTTTCCCTAATATACTCCTTTCTAATTTTATTCTTTGTAACCCCACTCATCCATCTAAGCATTCTCATTTCCGCCACACGCATTCGTTGTTCCTCTTTCTTTTTCACTGCTCAACATTCAGTTCCGTACATCATAGCCGGTCTTATGGCTGTTTTATAGAATTTTCCCTTCAGCGTTATTGGAATTTTTCTGTCACACAACACACCACTCGCTTCTTTCCACTTCATCTATCCAGCCCTAATTCTACTGCATGCATCTCCATCTATTTCTCCATTACTCTGTAATACCGATCCCAGGTACTTAAAACTATTGCTTTTCACAATCATTTCACCATCCAAAGATAGCATTTTATTTGTAGTAACTACTTCTTTAAATGAACATTCCAAATACTCTGTTTTTGTCCTACTAAGTTTTAAACCTTTTTTCTCCATAGCTTGCCTTCACTGTTCCAGTTTTTGTTCTAAGTCTCTTTCACTATTTCCTATTAAAATTACATCATCAGCATACATTAGACACCATGGAATGCTACCCTGTAGTTTCGCTGTTATCTGGTCCAAAACTAATAAGAATAAATAAGGACTAAGCACCGAGCTTTGGTGCAATCCTACTTTCACCTGAAATTTATTAGTCTCTCCCACACCTGTCCTAACACTAGTCGTTACTCCCTCATACATATCTCTCACAATCTTTACATATTTGCCAGGGACTCCTTTCTTATTGAGTGCCCACCACAGAATCTCTCGAGGAACTCTATCATATGCTTTCTCAAGATCAATGAATACCATATGAGCGTTGGTCTCTTTATTCCTGTATTTTTCCATCAGTTGCCTTACAATGAAAATTGCAACTGTTGTTGATCTGCCCTGCATAAAGCCAAATTGATTATCGGATATTTTGGTTTCTTCACGTATCCGTCTATCAATTACTCTCCCATATTTTCATGGTGTGGCTAAGTAGTTTTATAGCCCTGTAGTTTGTATACAGGTACTAATATACTGCTTCTCCATTCGTCTAATATTTGTCCAACTTCCATAATTCTATTAAATAGACCTGCTAGCCAACTTATTCCTGTCTCTCCCAATGCTCTCCATACTTCGCTTCGTCAGGAATATCATCTGGTCCGACTGCTTTTCCTTTCTTTATTTTTTGAAGCGCTTGAGCCACTTCCTCGTTTGTTATTCTGGTAACCATTGCTGTTACTGTCACCGTTAACTCCACAGGCTGTCTGTCAAATTCTTCATTTAATAAACTGTCAATAACATGGCTATTTGACTGCAGCCCTAAAAAATTCGGTTGCGGTCAAGTTAAATCCTTTTCGCATGTTATGAAGTCAGATTATTCTTGTTTCTGAAGCTATTTTTCCATGCTTATTTCTGCTACTCTGGATGCATGAATCTTCACCTATTTCCCCATTACCCTGAAGTCATCATAGGCACTTATTAATATTATATATAAATAAAATTCCAAATACTCTTTTTGTCCTATTAAGCTTTAATCATTTTCCTCCACGCCAATCAATGTGCAATCAAGCGGTAATGCAGCCACTAAACAAAGAAAGAGAAGTACCGAATATCATAAAAAGAAGAAAACTAAAGCGCGGCCCCGGACGCAGAAGAACATCATGGCGCCACGCCATGGTGTGGAGTGAGCACCACGACACTATTGAGGTCAGCTGTGGACAAAGTAAAAATCACGCGACTGATGGCCAATGTTCTGGGAGGACAAGGCACTTGAAGAAGGAGAAGAATCAATGTACTTGGAACATCTTCTAATAATGTCAGTAAAATTCATCGTCATCATCCAGCCGCAAAAGTCCACTGTTGAAGGCCTCTTCCTCGTGTTCCCAACCCCATCTATCGTGCACCTCTCTCATCCAGTTTTTATTTAGCCTTCTTAAATCGTCAGTCCATCTTGTAGGTGGTCGACCGACACTTCCCTTGTCTTCACTTGGTCTTCATTCCTATAACCTCTTTGTCCATCGCCCATCTGTCATTTTGGTTATATGTCCTGCCCATCTCCATTTAAGTCTAGCTATCCTTTTGATGACGTCAGTCACCTTGGTTCTTCTTCTGATTTGTAAATGTAAAATCTCCAGTAAAATTATTATAACAATACTCTGACTAAGCTCTGAACCGCTATCTAAATCTAAACTGGTTTGGTAATTTGATCCTTTACAGAATCATCACTATCGTCCTTCAGATAGCCTTCAGCACTTTTGATGTGTACAGCTAGTGCCGTTCTTTTTATCAACAGAGGATTTTGCACCTCTTATTTTGCAATTCCGTTATGGTTCTTCTCATTGTTTGATTTGCGTGTATAGAATAAATTGCTATGTAGAAATGCTATCAGTGAGTGTCCCCGTTTAGGATTTTGTCCTCTTCAGGGTTTGTAGTGAATGTAAAATGTGGCCGTAAAAGCAAACAGTCCGAAAAACACACTGGGGCAAGTGTTGTGTCCTGGTGTTTCTGGTGTTCCTGGGTTATGCCGGACGGTGGTGTCCAGAAGGCTAAAAAGACGACAGAGAAGAAAGTTTGATGGAGTTGTTGTTGGTTCCATGCTTTGCTCCGTGCTTTGCTCTCGACCAGTCTCCCTAGAAACCCTTGTACAACGACAGGCGAACCTGCGTCCCTCGTCCGCGGTCAGGAGGTGGCTTTTGAGCGCAGCGTGGACAGTGAGCGTTCGAGTGATGAAAATAGTTGCGGCTATTTTCTTGGGACGAACAGGTATAATTGTGCAATGAAGTTGGGAAACCGCAAAAAACCAACTTCTCCCTGTTCGGGATAGGGAAGAGGATGTGTTATAGGTGGGTGCAGAAGGCTAACGGGTAGCCTCGAGGATGTTTTCGTATTCTACTGGGAGTTCGTCAATGCATGTTTGCATTAGAGCAGACGGTAGATGAATCTTTTTGCGTTTGGGCTTTCGGTATAATACGTGGCCGGAAGATGAACAGGAACATTTGAGAGATTCTTGTGTGTCGGAGGGGGGACCGTTGATTACTTTAATTGTGAAGTTCCTGTTCAGAGAGTTTATTCTCTCACTGATTTTGGGGATGTTTGAGATGTTATCGATTTCGTTTGAGGGATATCTCCAGTGCTCGTAGTTGCATCTACGCAATATTCTACGTTCCACTCGCAACAACCTCTCTTGTTTTGCTCTAGCGCAAAGAGAGTAGAGGCATGATTTGTACTCAATGACGGGTCGAATAAAGGTCTTGTAAGTGTGTATGAGAGTCTTTTTGTGTGTCTTGCCAATTCGTCCAGAGAGAGGGTTGAGAAGTCTGGCCCTGTTCCTTACCCTATCTAAAGTTGCCTTTAGATCTGCGTCCCAGTTAAGAGTCCTGGTGAACAGTACTCCCAAGTAGGTCGCAGTCGGGCTAACAACAAGCCTTTCTCCCAGCAGTCTCAGTGGATATTGGTCGTCTTCATTTTTTATGATTCTTTGTGACACAGAAGGGGCGCGAAACACAATTGTTGTTGTTTTGTTCGCGTTCAGCGTGACTCTCCACTTACAACACCAGTCCCCGACCACGTTCAACAGAGCCTGGGCTCTTCTGTGGATGAGCAATGGGTTGTATCGAGAGGTTGTCGTGAGTAGAGCCGTGTCGTCTGCATAGAGAAACAGCCGAGTGCCTGGGATATTTTGGTTTGTGATATCGCTGTTGTAGATGATGTACAACAGTGGTGCTAGGACTGAACCCGGGGAACTCCAGCTTGTGGAGTGAAGGGGGTAGACTTTTGATCGCTTATTTTCACTCTGACAGTTCGGTTGTGGAGGTATGAGTGTACAATTTTGGTAAATTGTAATGGTAGCCCGATGTCCAGAAGTTTCCGAACAAGTCCGTCTGTTATGGTTATCGTTATACTACGTCTGCGCAGTAGCGAATATATGATCCGTTATCGTTATTAAACATAAGGGATTCCGTAATTTACGGAGGTTTAAAGTAGTGCTTATCGTTATCGTTATAGTAATGGTTAAATTGCTTTGTTGCCAGAATGTAAAAAAATCAGTAAAATTACATTTACATAGATTCTAATTTTGATTACCTACCTATAAATTAAAATATCAAAAACTGTTCAAGTATATGCTTAAAATTACAATAACGTTGTGAAGTGAGGTTATGTTTAAATCACGATAACGATGACACGAAAAACCTAGTTGACAGGCTGCAAAAACTCTGCTTTTTAACGTTGCCGTAATCGTTATGCTTAATAAAGTTAACCATAGCGGAGCCAAAATCAGCGGTTATTTTAAGAGGTGCAAAATCTCTCTAACATCTTGATCTTGTCCGTTATCAGGTTATTGTTCTGATAACATCACACCCGTTTTGTATGCATCTAGAACTGCATACAAGAATTCTATAAATCTAAAAAGTAGCTTAACCACTTAGCTTTAGCTACACAGTTTTAACATAAACTAATAGGAAAGACCTAAGGATTTTAGTCGATTGTGATAAGTTATAATATTTTCCACATTTACCGAATTAGGGACCGTATGTCCTTGTTATCCATAGGGAGAGATTCTACCCAGTGATATCATATACTTCAATTATTTCTTATCTCTAGGTTATAAGGATATTTTAAGCATTCCACCACTAACCCGATTTTTACTTTCATTCGCAAATGGCCTGGCAGCAGCAGTTAACCCACATTCCAACGACCAAGTCCCTAAATGACAATATGCCATTATGTTTAATGAGATTTTCAAAGAATAGACACGCAAGCTTTAGAGATACGTTGATAATAGAGTTTTTGTTTAAAAATCGATGCTAGCAGTTCTTCTAAAACTTCGAGATTCAGGAAATATATTCCAAAATATATTATAAAGAAAACATTCAACAAGTAGGTATGTCTTGTTAGCGCTGTAATACTCGTATTCGGTTGGACAACAATATAATACATGTAGACAAGAAAGTAACATTTCCCTAATGTGTGTAAGAAATGAAAAATATGAGTTGATGCGATTGGTTATACAAGGGAAAGGAGAAGGAAAAAGAGGATCGGGGAGACAGCGCACGTCCCGGTTCAAAAATTTAAAGGAGTGGAGTGGAAAAACAACTCTTCAGAACCGTTGCAGATAGAGTAAAATTGGCCATGATGATCGCCATTGTCCTTGAAAGGATGAGGCACACGAAGAAGAAGAGGAACGCTTGATGATTATGTAATCAGTTTATTAAAAATAAATATAATGGATATATAGGTACTTTAATAATAAATGAGTCAAGAAATATTGAAGTACAAAAGTCAAGATGAGAAAAAGAACGCCTTTAATGGGACTAAGCCGTAGTGGATTGTAATTATTGGTGTAATAAATAAAATAAAATGTAATGAAAATTACATTTTATAATTTTTATTTGACGTTTCGATTTTCACTCCGGAAATCGTTTTCAAAAAAAGATTACATATCTTAAATTAGTGAGCTGCAGGCCCCGGGCTTAGGTGACTGGCGCCCTGGGCAAATGGTCTACTGGCGCCCCCATTATTAATATAATGTAAAAGCAAATAATCTATGTTAACTACTTATATTTTATGAAGTAAAGTAAATAACAAGAAAACACGTCTTTCATACACAAAACTGTAGATATTTATTTCTACATAATTCACACTTCCAGCAAAGATTACAACTTAAAATTATATTTTTAAGATCCTACTTTGTACAAAGCATTTTAAGTCACAGATTTTTTTCTAACCTTTAATTTGGCAAACTTGTTTACTACATCAGAAAAATCTGTGCTTAGGGTTAAGTCTTTTTCACAACACAGTAACACGAGAAAATTTAACTTGCTGTCTAAAAGAGCAGATCTCTTAACATTCTTCAGACGATTCAAAGCGGAAAATCCTCTCTCTGCAGAGCAGTTGGTGACAGGTAAGGCCTGAAAAATTCTAACAGCTACTTCAAGATTTGGGAAAGTACTCTTTAATTCAGTCATGGATTCCACTAAATTCTTCCTGTTCCACATACATTTTGAAGTGCAGACATTCATTTTCAAATTCACTTCCAATGTCATTAGGGTAGGAGTAGTAGGCATAAAGTTTGTTTGCAGCTTGTGATATGGCCTCTTTCTGTGATCCTTTTTGGGCAAGAGTAGAGAGTATTTCAAATTTATCAGCCAAATGTTCATAAGCTAATTTTCGCCTTGATAAGTTACTTATCAAAGAATCAAAGATTCTTTGATAAGTTACTTATCAAAGAATCAAAGATTCTGATGTAAACTTGAGTTTGAACCTTGTTCTTCCATCAAGATGAGCTTCATTTTCATTACCAATGGTTTCATCCGCAAAAGTTTTTCTGATTCTTATCCTTTTGTAGCTGGGCGATTCAACTTGTAAAAACGTCATAACTTTTTGTTCATACTTGTCAAACTCATCTCTCCTGTCGTTTAAATAGCTCTCCAAGGTCTGAAGCTGTGTTTTAGCTACTGCTAGGTAACTGATTGCAGTGATATCAGCTCTAATTATTATTATTTAATATATCAATAATAATGCTTGATATTAACTTATCATTATTATGTTTCTTACTATTTTTATTTTACATTTCCGGTAGCCTGTATTATATTTACTTGTTCTGTTCTATATATTTTTGAAAATTTTGTGTCAGATATTGTTTAGTCGGTAATTTGTTTCTCTAATTTATTTTTATTATCTCTTTTATTTTGCGCCCCCAAAAATGTTGGCGCCATGGGCAAATGCCCAGTCTGCCCATTTATAGCCCGGGGCCTGGTGAGCTGATATTATAACCAATAGTTTTTTCCAATTTTTTTCCGAGTAAAACCCATTAATGTTGATATATTCTTATTGCTGACTTCTTCCTTTGAAGCGTATTAAATGCCTGCTCAGATGGGGTCAGCGATAAAATTAACTACAGGGATACTGGGGGTCGAAATGGGGCTAAAGGAGAAGAAACAGACACTTAAACCTTCTTTGAGTATGGCGCTGCAGTCCTGCAGTTGGTTGTTCGGTGAGCAGGCTAGCGGGTTCGTTTTAAGGAATGGGAGGGTTTTAGAAGAGCTAAACTACCATTACCAAATAAACAAAGGATACTTACACAGACTGGAGGACCTGCCTACTATTTAAAAAAGACGCCGTTTAGAAAAAAATCCTCCGATTCACTATTGGGTACTTACTAGACATATCTCTGTACTTACGGGTTTTACCAATTGGGATGGCATTCATATGAGATACCTCTTTTGGGTCTAATTGGGCAACTTTCAACATCCTTGTTGGCTTCTATGCCACTTTATCTTTTCTTTTGTACTAAAACTCAACTTGTATTAGAAATCTGGTTAATAATTTTGCAAAGGGTTACAGAAATTAAAATTATGTAGGGGAGACCGGGGGAGAACGGGATACTTAAGAAAGAAAAAATCATAGAAAGAAAACTAAGCTGTGTATTAAAAAATAAAAAAGTCAGACAGGATCACTGGCTATTAAACTTCATATAACTTACTTTATTTATAATCCAAATTGCTTAGTTATTTGGTTATAAAGAACTTAACGTATCAGTCCGAAACGGGGCAAAATGGGAATGTATTTTAGACAGGCTGGCAGATTTCACAAATATGAGCAGCTTCGTCATCATCCTCAACACCTGCGCAGGAATTATAAGCCCATCCATTGCAGACACTACACACTACCCAGTACCCGTCCTTCAGTTGACTGCAAATATAAGTGTCCACAGTAGGTGCAACCACAATCTTCATCATCTTCTGATGAGTCATTGTCCATCTCGGTTTCTTCTTTAGTTTCCTTTGATTTTTTTTAATAGTCAGATTCTTCTTACAGAGTTTAAATGCTGTAAAGTAGTGGCAATTTAGGAGAGAGGGGCAAGTTGGGATAATATCCCGTCTTGCCCCGACCGCTTTGCCCCAACAGACATCATTTAAAATAAAATTAGTAATTTCTAACGTAAAAGATATAGAACGGTTCACAGCACGCCATATTAAAATTCAGTAACATATCTTTCATATTTGAATGAAAAACGTGATAAAACTTGCTTGCTCACCTTATAGCACTATAAATATCACCAAAATGTTTAACAAAACAAAAGAAAACGGATTTTATGTCTGTAAAGAAGCACACTACGTGACGTGACGTGACTAGAAGTTTTTTTCTAATGACTGAAGTGAGTCAACCCACGTTCGTTCGAATGGCCCTATTGCCGATATTATGACGACTATAAGTTATGCACACCGATGCATTTCCCGTTCTGCCCCAAGCCTCGTTTTGTCCCGGTCTCCTCTACTCTATCAAAATGTTTATTAAAACTTCAAAACTTTATTTTTATTATTTAAAAAAATATTCTCAGACAGGAAATACAGACTTTACCATAGGAATGACAATAAAAAATTATAACCTCTTATAACTGTTACAATACAAAAAATATTCAAACTTTATTGAGCAGTGTATTCATTTCCAAACAAGATTGGCCTACATATTTCAAAATCATGTAGCTGTCAATTGTCACTCCATATTATTTAATTTACAGACTATTAGAGCTTTATTTTTAAACAAATGCTTAGACAGATAGAATAACAAAACAGAACAAATATTTAGATATTTAACATTTTACAATCATTCTCTTTACAAAATTTTACCATATTGAAAGCAGTAATCTCTATAAAAAATATTAAAAAACTTTTACCAATTGCAAATTTTAATATTTACTTGAAAGTAAATCACTTTTATAAACAAAATTGTACAGTACCTCATTTTAGGGCCGGTTGTTCGAACGCTAATCAACAATGATCATTATCAAATATTTAATTACTGTCACCAACTGACAATGTCAACTTTGTTTGGGTTGCTGAAAACATAATATGAAATTACTTAATCAATTATGTTAATAATTGTTATGTTAATTGATTAACTAATCTCATAATTTTAATCAATTATGTTTTCAGCAACCCAATATAAGTTGACATTGACAGCTTTGGTGACAGTAATTAAATATTTGATAGTGATCATTGTTGATTAGCGTTCGAACAACCGGCCCTTAAAGTATTCTCCTTCACATCAAAAACAAAACACTATGGCTTAGGAAGCAAAACTTGGAAACAGGAACAATAATCCATCTTCAACAAAAACCTGGATACAGCGAAAGAAAACGATTGGCAAGATTCACCAACAACCATATTATTAAAAACTGGACCATATTTGACTACACAGGGCTTCAAAATTCTAACACGCAATAGTATGTCACGCCCAAACAAAGCCTCTACGAGTTCTGGGCTGAAATACTTGTAAAAGGTGTATGATTAAAATACTACACCATTTAAAGGAACGATTTCACATCATTGAATACTAAATCCTTAAAAAAAACACTAGTTGTGGGTTTCTGTGACTATTTCAACTTGAGACGACGCCATCTTCGGTGAGTTCGACCTGCGCAAGATGCTTGTAGTTCAGGTGTTAGTCTCCATTCACATATTATCTTCTCGCGCGTCGAGCCGAAGCACCTTCTTCGGCTGAAGACGCTGTTGCATGATCTCTGCATCCAATCAAATAATTTATGGTTCGCGCTATTACTCAAAAACAACCAATTCCGACGAAATCGCAAATCCGTTTTATGCGTAGCACTTTCAAGGAATTTCAAACGTACTGTTTACTTAGATGCTTACATACTACGTATAAAATAAATAGATGAGGAGCCATGTATACAGGGTGTAACCAAAAACTTCAACAATATTAAACATATTAAAAAAAAATTAAATGAATGATATTACCAACACAAAATACAAGGAATAATTGTTTATAAGACGGGTTTAAAACAAAACATTATAGCATTTTTCTTCTATTCACTATGGCGGTTTTTTGAAATGCTATACCTTCAGTATTTGTAATCAGAGCCTGCTACATTCTATTGATGGGTTTGCTAAAGAAATTTTTTCATAAGTAATATGGGGACTTACTTCTTTGATTTTTCTCTTTTTGGTGTCTGTTTCTTTCATGACTGTTAATGCATCTTTCTCCACTGACTGATACATTATACTCTGTGCTTATTGTCCCAGGTATGTTTGTATATGTGGGATATGTCAAAGTCTCTGTTTTTTTATGTATAATTTATGCTCATTTATTAATCCTAACACTTACTGGTTTCTTGAGGTTTCTACATAAATATTTTCTTTTGTTTTGCACAGAATACATCAGTGTGTTGTTATTTTGAAAATTTTTGCTCAATTAGAAATCCAATGAAATCAATTAATTTGTGGTCATCTGATTGAATACAACCAACATTATACTGAAAACAGATCCCATGGGCTGTTTTCACTCAATCATGTAGCTATGGATACCTACATTTCGTTTCATTTCGATTTTGACATTTCAAATATTCAATATTTCAAAATGTCACGATTTGGTTGTAATACTGATGAGAATATTAATGAAATTATCGAATCAAATATACCAAAGAATACTGTTTACATTAAAAAATTTACAAAAGTGGTGTTCAAGAGCAAGAGCTTATAAAAATTACGGGGCATAACAATCCCAACTCAATAAAACCGTACTTGAACATTGACGAAGAACATCATAATAAAATTATTAACAGCATGCGTAGTGGAAATACATCTTCATCAGTTATAGAAACTAACATGTCTGGATCTTCATTAAATTTTTCTAATTGTTCCTTTGTTAATTGCACATTTAAATAAATTGTTTCTGCTCTGTATTTTTTTTTTTCATAACCAGCAAAAAATTTTCTATCCGAATAACCCTCGAACATTGATAAATGCTCAAAAATTTTTTAACAACTTTCTCAAGCTTGTTGCTTACAGGCAACAGACCTCCGCCTACGGCGTCGGTCTGTTTCCAAGCAACAAGCTTTCGAAATCTGTTATAAAATTTTTTCGAACAATTATCAATGTCCTTGGGTTATTACTACTGAATATTGTTGTGATATTGTATTTATTTCCCATTCTTTTTAATTTTTCTGATAAGCCCTTTTTACATGTTATTGTTTCCATCTTTAAATCCATCCTTGTAAACATATCTGCTTCCATCCATCTAGCCAGAAATGGAAGAAGTATAGGAATAAGGAGAGTGTCATGGTTGAAAAATTTAAGGGATTGGTTTAATTGTTGTTCAGTAACATTATTCAGAGCAACGGTAGATAGAGTAAAGATAATGATGATCATATCCAATCCAACCTCAGATTGTTAAACGGCCCTTAAAGAAGTTTTTTCCTTTCTTCAGTCTTGTGAAATTCATTGGTTATAAATGACATCAAGAATGAATGAAATCAATGAATGGATAATCATTTTTTTGTTGTAATCTTTGTTGTGTTATTTTTTTCTGTCTGAATTGCATTGTAGTTGGAGTGGGTGTTTTTGGCTTTATCATATAATTTTGGTAATTCCCGTTTTGATATGTATTTTGTGATTTGTGTGATAATTTAAATATCTGTTGGTGTAGGTTGGTTTTCTGTAGACTTTGGTTACATATCATATGTCCTCCTTTATGATTAAAACATGCAGACAGTTAGTGATTTGTCTTTTTTTTTTATCGTGAATTTGATTGAGTCTTCTCCACAGTTGATGTCCATCAAAAATTTATTCAGTTTCTGATCCATGAGGCCAAATGGAGAAAACATTATCTACATATATCCACCATACTGTGGGTTTTTAGTCTTGGTTTTTATATTTCAATGAAATATAAGTTTAAAAATGAGTTTTTATATTTCTGCTAAAAATGGAGATAATGAATCGAAAATCTTACATATAGAAATTATTGTCTCATTGAAAATAGATTTTATTTAATTTATTAAGAAAGTCTATTTTCAACTAGACAATGATTTTTATGAATAATAATTTTAATACCATTTCCTTTAATACCTCCAATAATTTACATTACAGATCTATAGATTGGTATTTCCTCATTATATTCGTTGGTTCCCTGAAACATATGCAACCGACCATTCCCTATTAGCATTTCTTCCAATTCTACAGCTGCTACTCTATTAAAATATCATATTTAAAAATTTTCTTTTTAAAAAATGTTCTATATAATTTTCAATAATATTCATTCATTATAACTTTACTCAAATAAATATAATTATTCTCAGTCCTATACAGTTGACAAACAGTCTATGACGTCACAGCATATGAGTAGAATTTTGCCTTTGTTTTCGGTGCACTAATGAATATATTATTACAGCTTATTAACCTTTATTTACAACTTAGAATTCATAACAAACATTTTTAATAGTTGCATATTCCCAATTTAATAATTAAGTTAAATATTAATTCACTCTGTCAAATTTTTCCGGTTGACATTTGAGAAATCCACCTATCTTCTTTGACATCTTGTCATGAATTTTCAGGCACCAATCTGTCTAATCAGTTGGTTGTTAACCTCTCACCTGATCACAACAACCTTGTGCAAATTCCGAGCAAGGATGACATACATCCACATGTGATATATTTTTAATCTTAAGACATCGACTTATTGTCGATTACTATACAGCTCATAATGTAGCAATAATGTTATTTTGAGGTTTTACACCTGTTCAAGTGGCTAGTTTCAATTACTTGTACACTGGACGTAAGTAACCACATTTTCTTTTTTTAACTGTCAAAATTTCACCCTTTTGCATTTCAATCTAAGTGGTTCACTTATTTCCAGGTTTACACTGAGGATGGTCAGTTTGACTGAAAACGTTCTGTTGTACTTCCAACAGAAGTGTTTACTTCATTCTACGTTGTTTATGAATAAGATTTTGGATTAGACATGGGCTCTTCATTAACTAATTAATTGTAAACATCCTCACTAAAACACTCAATTTGTAATTTTATATTGTATTTATTGTTCAGCTCAACCCGTGAGAATGAGAAGACAGGTTAGACCAAAGTTGAGGTGGGTGGACGGGGTAACACAAGATGCCGAGAAGATCGGAGTCGGCAACTGGAAAATGCCAAGGGACAGAACAGAATGGCGTAGAATGCTTGAGGAGGTCGAGGCCCTCTAAGGGTTGTAGCACCAAGATGATGATGATGATATTGTATTTATTGTATCGTGTTCACCCGCTAATAACCTTGAATGGTTGATGAAGTTAATAAAATAAAAAAATATAGAAAATGTTCGTTAAAAGAATGTTTAAAACAATACATTAAAATAGATAATTCAATCATCTCCTTTCTCATTCTTCACACCTTATTCTTTTTTAAAGATCGATTTAAAGCTCCTCTAAATAACGCAATACATGAACCTCGTGATCTTCCTGGTCTAATATTTATAGTTGTCAACAATTTGTAAAACTCAGTGATATGGGAGGGAGGGGAAACACTCTCTTACTGTCATCACTGTCCTACAAGCGGTGTACTTTAATCTCCGTTTCTAGACAATTTTTCACCGAAATTTAATTAATATATCTATGCGCGTTTACTTATGATTTATTGTTTTGACGGTGCACTCTCTTGGCTCTTATTCAAATACTAACTTTTTTATTAAAATCCGTGCCAAGTATTTTCCTTTATTTAACTGACATGCCTTTTACTTGTAACTGAATAGCAAAAAACGTTGAGAATTTGATTAAAAGTCATCGACGTTGTCTATAAATCTTTGAAACTGTAAATTTAACAGTAAAAAACGTCTACACACGCTCTGACTAAACCACCTGACCTTGACTGTCGGAGCTGACAACGTTGTGACTGTTGGGGCGTCTGTAGGCTTGTCGCACGATAAAAATGAGTCATCCTCACAGTCAGGCTGACGGATTTTGTCGAGTGGTTTTGCTATTCCAACATCCTGACAATATTTGTCGTGCCAGGACTCCACAGGACCTCTGACTCCAACAATGAATAATTGTTAATAATCTATCTATACGGAAGGCTTTTGTAAAGCGGTGGACACAAATTACGTGTAAATAATATAGAGTACATAATTTACTATCTGGTGCTGTATAATTTAACATTTTGCATTTTTTGTATTCCCTATTATGACGTTAGAAATTTAAAAATACGATTTATACACATTAGGTTTAGAAAAAATGTAAGCAAAATGATAATTTTACGTATACCATTTAGTAGGGGGAGGGGGGTACAACGGCCTCCTTTATTCGGATGGTCTTACCCAAGTTTTATTTTATGTAATATGACCCGTAGAACACGAATTTTTTGGGTAACAGTTGATCCGGATGTCGATAAGTTTGTTATAATATAAACAAAGAACTTGAGGAATTACATAACAGCGATTTTTCGCAAAACAAAACATTTTTTGCATTTTTTGGGTCATTCTAAGCAAAAAATGTTGCTACAAGTTTTTTCGTAGGATACATAGTTTTCGAGATAAACGCGGTTGAACTTTAAAAAAATCGAAAAATTGCAATTTTTAAACCCGAATAACTTTTCTGCTTACCGCATCTGAAAGTTCAAGCCAAATTATATCGGTTTTGGTTACTTGCATTGCTAAAAAATAATTTTTTTATTGTCAAACAAAGCTATAAACAAATAGTGTTTTAATGCGTACTACACGTACAAAATTGCCTGTTTGTAGGGGCGCCTACTCGTTCGATTTTATATGGGAGATGCATTGAAAACATCACTCAAGCACTATGTGTTTATAGCTTTGTTTAACAATAAAAAAATTAATTTTTAGGAATGCAAATAATCAAAATCGGTATAATTTGACTTTAACTTTCAAATGTGGTAAGCAGAATTTATATTTTAGTTTTTAATCATAAGTTATTCGGGTTCCAAAATTGCAATTTTTCTATTTTTTGAAAGTTCAACCGCGTTTATCTCGAAAACTATGCATCCTACAAAAAAACTTGTAAGAACATTTTTTGCACCCAAAAAATACAAAAAATATTTTGTTTTGCAAAAAATCATTGTTATATAATTCCTCAAGTTCTTTGTTATCAATCTTATCGACATCCGGATCAACTGTTACCCAAAAAATTCGTGTTCTACGGGTCAAAATACATAAAAAAAAACTTGGGTAAGTCCATCTGAATAAAGGAGGCCGTTGTACCCCCTGGCAACAGCACTAATTTACCATATTCGTAATACGTTGTTTGTTTCGTTTTTTTCGTATTCATTAACATACAAATGCATGTTTAAAATTATAAATAAAAAAACCATTTGCTTACAGTAAAACATATATTGCACCTAGGCTGAAAAATTGCACCCAGGCTGAAATTAAAAAAAATGCGCTTATTAGTATTTTTTAAGTAATTTTTTGTAAACTTAATTAATGTTTTTTATTTTGATGACTCAGTAGAGAGTTTATAATAAGACAATATTTCATGTTGTTATGATAATAACTTTATCAGCATTTGAAATGTTTGATACGATATTTATTTACCTTGTTTTTTAATGATATTTACATTCTTTCTCTTTGATTTGAGATTATTACATTTCTGTTTTTTTGGAATTCAAACATATTTATAAAAACAGAGGCGCCCTTCCTTTTTTGACGATTGTTCTCTTCCTTATTTCCCTTTTTTTGGTTGTTGTTTAGTATCTTTCTCTCTTAATTTTTCACCCCTAAGAACGATCGTGTTTTTTGCGAAAGTCCCATGTGCTGTTTTGGATGTTTTTTAGTTTTTTACAACTTTTACATATAGGTATAAAAAATTTTTTCAACCTCCAACCAAAACTTTTAAAAACTGCATAAGGAACTTTCAATTCAAATGGGATCCCTTTCTCTTTTTAGTGGTACTTTAAACCTTTGACGTAAGTTAAACTTGGTAAAATCTAAAACTGTAGCATACCTTGTAAATCTTTATTGTAGCATGATAGCTCTGAAGATACATTTGTAAGCCGAAAGTGCTCAGCTAGGGAATTGAAAACTTTACAAACTTCAAAAATAATTTTCTTTTCCCATTCTTTCAATTAATACACTCCGCCAAAAAAGTATCACACCACCTTAAAAATGGGACATTTTTAATGTGTCATATTTCCTAAACCTGTTGTTCGATTTTAGTGATTTTTTAAATATGTTATAGCTTTATTCTTCAAGAATATCGATGTAATAATATTGTTGCTAAACAGATAAGTGTCATTGTATACCGGGTGTAACAGTGATAGTGTGTTTTTTCCTCAAAGTTTGGAACACCCTGTGGAATATTCTAGCGTATATAAAATATTGAAATTAAAACTCAACTGTAACCTTAGGCCATCTAAACATTTTACTTTTTGATTCATTCGCTTATGTTGGATAATAGAAAAGTTAGGTACTTTAACAACTAGCAACGTTCTTCATCAATACGGGGTGTTTCTAAATAAGTGCGACAAACTTTAAGGGGTAATTCTGCATGAAAAAATAATGACACTTTGCTTTATACACATTTGTCCGCAAATGCTTCGTTTCCGAGATACGGAATATTTAATTTTTTCTTACAAACTGACGATTTATTTATTGCTCTAAAACCGGTTGAGATATGCAAATTAAATTTGGTAGGTTTTAAGAGGTAGTTATTGCGCATTTTTTGGCATACAATAAAGAATTTTATATTCACCATTGACGTGTATACAGGTAATATGACCCGTATGCACGCCAATGGTGAATATAAAATTCTTAATTGTACGTACGTCAATAAATGAGCAATAACTACCTCTTAAAACCTACCAAATTACATTTGCATATCTCAACCGGTTTTAGAGCAATAAATAAATTGTCAGTTTGTAAGAAAAAATTCAACATCCCGTATCACGGAAACGAAGCATTTGCGGACACATGTTTATAAAGTAAACGGTCATTATTTGTTCATGCAGAATTACTCCAAAGTTTGTCGCACTTATGTAGAAACACCCTGTATTGATGAAGAACGTTGCTAGTTGTTAAAGTATCTAACTTTTTTATTATCCAACATATCCGAATGAATCAAAAAGCAAAATGTTTAGATAGCCTAAGGTTACAGTTGAGTTTTAATTTCAAGTTTAGGAAATGAGACATTAAAAATGTCCCATTTTTAAGGTGATGCGATACTTTTTTGGCGGAGTGTAGTTAATATTTGAGATATTGTATGACCCATTAAGTAAGTCAACGGTTACATAATTGGACTAATTTTATTATATTATAAATCACAGGCATTTTCAAAAGTAAATTAAACTTAATCGATTTACAGCCTATTCTTACTTTTTATTTTCAAATATTAACTCATTTGTGCACTGTTCAAAGCTTTTACTGAACGGACGTTATAATACGTGTTGAACCTCGATACATCAATCTTCTGATAATTTTTGGTACATTACACCCTTTTCCGCTAAATTTTGTCGGTAGCTTTCACCTTATCTATATCTACCCGTTCGGAGCTGTGTTCATGACTATTGAAAGTTTTTTCTCAAGGCGCACCATTATATTTTTAAACAGGAGTTTTTAACACATGGTTTTCTTAATATATAAATATATAATATATATTTCTTAATATACACTGCGCGTCATAGAAAACGGGCACCCTAAAAAATCGGTCTTTTTTGATGTCGCGTATCTCCTTAACCTGTTGTCCGATTTAAGTGATTTTTTGAATATGTTATATTCAAATATATGTCTTTGTCAATATCCCTGTAATAATATTTTTGCTAAACAGGTAAATTTCCATTGTATACAGGGTGTACGAATCAAACTGTGTTTAAATATATGTCTTTGTCAATATCCCTGTAATAATATTTTTGCTAAACAGGTAAATTTCCATTGTATACAGGGTGTACGAATCAAACTGTGTTTTTTTCTCAAAGTTCGCAACACCCTGTGGATATATTCTAGCCCTTATAAAATACTGGACGAATTGGAAATATGTTGCTCAGGATAGAGACCGATGGAAGGAGTTGGGAGAGGCCTATGTCCAAACGTGGACGATAGAAGGCTAAGAAGATAAAATACTGAAATTAAATCCCGACTACAGCCTCAGGTTTTCTGAACATTCTGTTTTTTGATTCATTCTCTTATGTTGGATAATGCAAAAGTTATGTACTTTAACAACTAGTCATGTTCTTCATCAGTATAGGATGTTTGTAAATAAGTGCGACAAACTTTAAGGGGCAAGTCTGCATGAAAAAATAATGACCGTTTGCTTTATAAACTTATGTCCGCAAATGCTTCGATTACGGGATACGGGATGTTGAATTTTTTTTTACAAACTGACGATTTATTTTATTGCCCTAAAATCGGTTGAGACATGCAAATGAAATTTGGTAGGTTCTAAGAGATAGTTATTGCGAATTTTTTGACTTGCAATCAAGAATTTTATATTTACTATTGGCGTGCATACGGGTAATATGACCAACCATATTACCCGTATGCACGCCAATGGTGAATATAAAATTCTTAATTGTATGTCAAAAAATGTGCAATAACTACGTCTTAAAACCCACCAAATTTGATTTGCATATCTCAACCGGTTTTAAAGCAATAAATAAATCGTTAGTTTGTAAGAAAAAATTCAACATCCCGTATCTCGCAAACGAAGCATTTGCGGGCATACGATTATAAAGCAAACTGTCATTATTTTTTAATGCAGAATTACCCCTTAAAGTTTGTCGCACTTGTTTAGAAACACCCTGTACTGAAAAAGAACATGGCTAATTGTTAAAGTACCTAACCTTTGTATTATCCAACATAAGCGAATGAATCAAAAAACAGAATGTTGAGAAAACCTGAGGCTATAGTTGGGTTTTAATTTCCGTATTTTATAAATGCTGGGATATTCCACAGGGTGTTGCGAACTTTGAGAAAAAAACACAGTTTGATTCGTACACCCGGTATACAATGAAAATTTACCTGTTTAGCAAAAATATTATTACAGGGATATTGACAATGAATAAGGCTATAAGATATTCAAAAAATCACTTAAATCGGACAACATATTTAGGAGATACGCAACCTCAAAAATTACCCATTTTTTAGGGTGCCCGTTTTCTATGACGTGCAGTTTATAATATAAAGTCTTTACCGCATCTGTTCTTTATTCATTGTATGTAGTGCAATAGTGTATTTCAAAAAGGCTTATGATTTAATTAATCATTCAAGACTCTGGAATGCAACAGATATACCTAAAAAACTAGCTGCTGTAACGCAAATATATATGTAGGTAGCTCCTTTGCACAAGTTAGAATAGAAGGGAAAGCATCAAATGATTTCTGCGTAAATTCTGGACTGAAACAGGAAGATCCTCCATCCTCATTGTTTTTTAACCTGGCCATAGAGCCTATGTCATGTGAACAATGTATCTGAAAATTAAATCAGACATTGGTCCTCGGGGAGCAAAGATCGTTCTCGCTTTTACCGATGAAGTAGATGCAGTAGCACAATCACCATTAGAAGTTAAGGGTATTTTCTCGAGCTTTGAAGAAGCTGCATTAAATATTGGTCTAAAAGTAAATGAAGACAAAACAAAATACATGATCGTTAGTTAAAGAGTTTAACTAGGAGCAACAATCACCAATGACAACAAAGTAGAATGAGACGTTGAGACGCTAATAATAATGGCAGGAAACAGATCTTTCTTTGCAATGCGACATCTAATAAAATTAAAACCATAATACGACCAGCAGTCACAAATGGAAACGAAACATAGACACTAACGAAAAAAGAAGTAAATAAATTGCTGGTGTGGGAAAGGAAAATCCTTCAAGTAATATATGGTCCTTGCAGAGATAGCGTGACAAACGAATGGATGCTCACACAACAACGAGTAAGGCCGTCCGCACATGGGTCGATCGAAGACACGTCTCGAAGTTCGCGCGTCTTGCTCGTCTTGAACGAACCCTGCGGCACAAGCGATTGCTCTCCGCGCACTAGTCGATCCAGTTTGTTCACATCTTCCAACTAGGAAGAACGCATTTTTGCTCGAATAAAAGTTACTTATTTTTACGTAGGGAATACAAATCTGCAATAAAAAACGGGGGCTCCTATTTAAGATTTTAAAGTTACCCACCACCCCACCTCCAGGAGGTGGAGTGAAGAGTCGTTTTTGATTGTATTCGATATTTTCTTGAAAAATATTAAACACGTATTTTTTGGTTTTTTATTTGGAAGTGTATTTCTCGAGATATTAGACCGTTTCTATAATTTACCTATGGTATCACGATAAATCGTTTTTTCCGATTGTAGCGCTATCTATTCACAACTCGAAAAAATGGAATAACGAATGGGGGTTTCCATTTAAGATTTTAAAGTTACCCCCATCCTACCTCCAGGGGCTGGAGCGGGAGGTTCGTGTTTAGTGTCGTTCGATAGATTTTTGAAAAATATTGAACACGTATTTTTCAGTTTTTCTTTCCAATCTTCATTTTGTGAATTCTTCGATTGTCCCGCGATTTATTCGATCGTCCCAGGCTACGAGTTCCACCCTGGGCACCAGGTACCTCGCAGACTATCGCCGTCATGAAATTCGTGTTCAGTGACCTGAAAAAACCCTAAGGCCTATTTCATACTTTACGACTTTGGTCGTCACGACAAACGGTCGTAACGACAGTTTGTCGTACATTCCATTAGTCCGATACAGCAATGTACGGAGCCTTTCCCACAGGACGACCACGACTAACTGTCGTGCCGTTGCTCTTCGGCTGTCGTCCAATGTTACTGCAATGGACGACGGTTGTGTCGTGCCGTGCTATCAGTGAACCACGGGCATAAATCAGTGCTTCCATACTTAACGACAGTTAGTCGTGTAGTACTAGTGAATCCAGTGGCACGTACCTACATAATGGCAGACAATATAGATGGGGAATTTTTACCTACATAGATACAACACATAGGTAAGCATCTGGTTGGTATTATCTTATTGTGAGGACAAAAATTTCAGTATTAACAATGTTTATGACTTTTTCAAAGTGCCGAGGAATATACCCTATTATAAAATGCATTATTATCAATGTATCCTATTATAAAAATTAAATCATAAATGTTTCATCGGGAATATCTAAAATTTCTTGTTAATATTTTAAATATTCTTTTATACCACAGTTTAGTGTCCAGTGACATAAACGTAGATATATATTCGTGTTTTATTAATGATTATTTAAATATGTATAGATATTAATATAATCGGTATATTAAATAATCTAAAATCAGTTTTTTAGACGGATCTTTTAAATATTGAAAGATGAAAATTGAGCACTATAATAATAATAATTATTGTTCACTAATTGAATTGTATTTATTAACAAAATAGGTATATATATTTTTTATACAACATATTGCTACTGAACTGGGACAACAAAAATGGGACAACAATCCTTAAAGCAAGCATTTAATTTAATAAGCTGGGATTACCAAAGATGATCAGGGCGAACAAAAACAAAATTTATGTAATTTAATGTTTTGTATTTTAATAACTTGTATCAAGAAAAATTTGGAAGTACACCGCAAGAAAGGCTGAGAGAAATAAATGACATGGGGGAAAATTAAGAGAGATTTCAAGAGAAGAACTGGTAGAAGCGATACGAAAATTAAAGGTAGGTAAAGCTCCAGGGGAGGATGAAATTGCACCAGAAATGATCAAATACTTAAAAGAGAAAGGGAAAGACTGGCTGTGGACAAAATGCAAATATGCATGGAAGGAGAAAAGGATCCCAAAAGATTGGGAAAGCAATTTAATACTACCAATATATAAGAAGACCGAGGAAACTCTTTGTCACTGACATGCGGAAATAAAAAAAAATTATTTTGTTCATTTCTTAAATCTCCAAAAAGTGTATGATATAAAACTACTTCTTCTTTTCTTCCATTGATTGGATGCACCCAATGTAGGCGATTACGTCTTTGTTTTTTTTACGGCGATAAATTAACCATAAAGCCAAAATTTTTTCCCGATTCATTCTACGCCTTGTGCTCTCTAGGACAATGATGAATACTGTCGTAAAGTGTGAAAGTCCGATGAGCACGACAAACGGTCGTACGACCGTTTGTCGTGATGACCAAAATCGTAAAGTATGAAAGAGGCGTAAGTGTAAAAATTGAACTCATTTCCGTCAATATTTGTTAACTTCTAAATTTTTCATTTTCCATCTCTTCGAGATGCACTTTAAAAATGCATTTTCTTATGCACAAAATTTGTTGCCGGAGATAAAGTTCACAAAATTCTCTCGAATCGAATGCAAAAAGTTGTATGACGATTCATCTTACTGCACAAAATTCCTAGGTTTAATGCTTCATTGCCTCGCCTAGTATCAATTTTTGTGTTTAGAACACCAACATTACGATATTAAATTTATATTGTTTACCGTGACTACAAAATTTGTATTATAGTTGATGTTATTAATTAATTAGCATTAGCATAATATTATGATACCATATTAATATGTTTTTAACTATGTTATTAAATAGTTAGTTGATATTATTAATTAGCTTACACAAGAAATAAACAAAACACCAACTCAATGTTTTTATTATTTATGAAACCGCTCGATCGATTTACAATATGTCTTTTTATCCCCTGACCGTGGTACGCACCTGTGGGTATTTAAGCTAAAGTTTTTTGCAGCTTACGAGTCAATCAATCTACGCTGACACACGTCAGAACGCGAAATAAAAGAGACAGGAGAAGGATCCGCATCTTGGGAATAGAAATTTTAGGTGAAATGTAAGATCTTTTACTTGGGGTGCTTTGACATGTCGCTCCGTTTTTTTTTATACAGGTTTCGATTTTTAGTAGTACAAAGTCGAGGGTATTAAAGATAAGTCGTTTTTTTAAACCTTAAGAGAGAAGGGTAAGCAATCCAATTTATTTTTTATCGGGGGTGCCGTTTATTAAGTTCATGGACCTTAGTAGTGGCAGTAGTTGTGTTATTCACCGTATAATGTTCTTTCTAGGGATTCATTCATTATATGGATTGAGGGGTGCGTGTAAAACGGCAGTGTTAGTGAAAAGACAAATTATTTTATTGACAAAGGGGATATCTGGATAGCCGAAGTGCCGACGAATAACTTTTTGTATGTAGCTTTAATGTATTTCGTTTTTAAATCGTTTTTAATTGAATCGGTGACTGAAAGAATAGCTCAAAAATTGTCATTTAAAAAAAAATTAAAAAAAAAACATTTAAACAAAAATCTAGTGGTTTGTTAATATTTGCATGCATTGTAAAATTGTAGCTTTTGTGCTTATTTATTAAATGGCCAAATAAAATTTATTAAAACAAAGTCCAGAAAAAAGATATTTGCAAAAATGTATCGTGTACATGTACTGTTCTTTCACTCAATTACATAAAAACACAATTCTGAAACTACATTTATTGGTTTTGTTTAGAAATATTTATTAAAAATGCATGGAATGCAAGATTGTTAACCTTTGACTGTCAATCACTAAATGAATCCTGATTACTAGTGGCGCGCGACGACGTAATGTCATTGGGTGAAAGAACAGTACAGTGGAACCTCGATTATCCGTCTCTCCATTAATCGTCACTTCTGTTAACCGTCAGGGTCCGAACATAAGTTGTATTGAGTACATAACCACTTTTTTAGCATTGTGATAAGCCAGACGAAATTCGCTGAAATGTACAGTGTGGTAACAGATGAAGTTATGGCTGAATCAACTGTTTTGTTTTTGTTGCCTAAAGATGACGAATGGTTAAAATGTGATGAGGACGCAAATGACTATCGATTGCTGACAGATGATGAAATTGTTGAAATGGCAAGACAGAGGCTGACGAAACAAGTTTAGAAGCTGACACAAACTTGGAATTTGACGGTGGCGATGTCGATGATGCTTTTGCAACTGACAAAGATTTGCCTAAAAAAGCTAGAGAAGCTGCATCTCACATGCAACCATTCAACCATTCATCGAGTGGTATTCTCGACAAAAAGAATCCACTAAAGTAGATTGCATGATCTTACGCTGAATAAGAAAATCAGCCCTTGCAAAATGTGAAGCATCAGTAAAAAAAACAAAGATTTCAGAATATTTTAAACCAAATTCGACAATATTAACACGAACACAAATTTCTCTTATACCAACAAACAAAAGATACAAATAAAATTGGAGAGTTTTATTATCAATTTTTATTTTTTTAATGTTCTGTTAACCGTCTTTTCGATTATCCGTCATACCCCTGGTCCGGTGTCCTGACGGATAATCGAGGTTCTACTGTATAAGCAGCGAAAGAACAGTATAAGCGTTGCACGTATACGGTTCTTTCACTCATCTACCAAATTGCCCTGTCGATATTGAATCGCAAAGAGTTGTGTTTATACTGTTCTTTTGCCCAGTGATGCATTAACCTATTAAACGTATTTTGGCTATCTCAGTTCAAAATGTCGTTTTTGGCGTTTATATTGTTCTTTCACTCACCGATTCAATTGTAGTTAGGTTTAAAACAAATATTTTTTCTCAAATCTTTCCTCTTTATTCTTATTTTATATTTTTTAACATTTTAATGGAGTGGTGACCACGGGCAGACAAGCGAAGGCGAGGAAGACCCCTAACGTGTGTCCAATTGAATAGCAGAGGCGCAGAACAGAAGAAGATGGAAATATCTGGAGAAGGCCTATGTTCAACAACGGACAAATCAGGGCTGATTGATGATGATGCTGAACATTTTAATATTGTGGTTAATATGACCCATGACTTAAAGTTGCGGAGGCTTACTTGTAGGGATGGACTCGAGCCGAGCTTTTGACAAGCTTGAGCTCGTCTCGAAATTTCTAGCCGAGCTCGCGATAGAAGCTCGGCTTGAACTTCGAACTGCAGGTTGAGCTCGTGTTTTAGATTGTTTTCAAACGGCTTTTAGCTTAGGAAATATCCAATTTATTCCATAGTGTATAAACACACTGTAGGTATATTGAAAATACATATTTGTAGTCTGAGTTACTTATTCTCAAACAAAAGTATCAGTCGTAGCAGAAATAAATGAATTAGAAAAAGTATTAGAGTATTATGTTAGAGTACAAACTGAAAAAAGTATTCTGTAGCAGGGATATTACAATTTCTTTAAAGAGAAGACTTCTGAGATGCTACGTGTTCTCCGTATTATTTTATGGGTTGGAGGCTTGGACATTAAAGAAAGATGTGTCGGACAGATTAGAAGCCTTCGAGTTATGGGCCTGCAAAAGAGTATTAAGAATAAGATGGGTGGATAAGAGTCGAATGTCGAGGTGTTGAGAAGAATAGGAAAAGAAAGAGAGGTTTTAAAGACAATTAAAGTTAGAAAACTGCAATATCTGGGACGTGTCATGAGGGGAGAGCGTTATAACTTGTTGCAGTTAATAATACAAGGAAGAATACAGGGTAGAAGGAGTCGTGGAAGAAGGCGCATCTCCTGGTTAAACAAATTGAGAGCTTTGTTTAACTGCACTTCTGCTAATCTCTTTAGAGCGGTGGTAACGTAAGTAAGAATTGTCTTGATGGTTGCCGACCTTCTTAGAGGAGATCGCACATGAAGAAGAAGAAGATTAGAGTATTAGCTAAAATATTTAAAAGCTCGTCAAGGAAAGTTCGGCTCGTTTCGAACTCAGCTCGGCTCGAAAAAAATTTGAATCGGTTCGAAGCTCGGCTTGCAAGAAACAAACCGACTTGAACAAAACCAAACCGAGCTAAGCTCGAGCGTGTGACCGTCCCTACTTACTTATTTTATTTATTAAATGCCCTGTAAATTGGCATTGGAGGTGGAGTTATGTGCGTTTTTCTATTGTCTCCTTTTTTATGAGTTCTTTAACCTATTCCTCTTTTCCTCATGTGTATCCATTCAGCGAGTCCATGATCTGGGTTAAGATCTTGATAACCGGTTCTGCTTCCAAGAGTTTGTGTGTGTCGGAAGATCAGCTGCCGATTTGGCAAAGGAGTTTTGAGTTTCTCGCGAGCCGATCATTCGGAGGACTAGCATCAAGCCCGCGCCTCTCAAAGCATAGACTCAATGCTCAGGAATCGCCGTTGGTTGTCTCCTTCTGTTGTACCTGTAAAAATCAATTTATTACAATATGAAAATATGAATCCTCTTGTGTATCACCTTGAAGCCTTGTAAAAGGTTCGATGATGGTACTATGCGACTACCACATGTTGTTGTATTTCTTTTGACTCTTCAGGTTTATATCCTCCTAAGTAGTTGATGGTTCTGCGTCTTAATACTCTATTTCATCGTACAGTTCACCAAGAATAGCTGAAAGTCTGAAAATA